>NW_027598231.1:2500-12500 GCF_964194155.1 Cetorhinus maximus | reverse complement strand
TCTCATCGGGACTTCCGAGGGGAACTCATTAACGAGCTCCAGGAGTGGTATGCCAGAAATTGCAACTTGACCCGTCGCCGGGCACACCCGCTACTCTCTGCGGGAATACCCCCACCGGGTGCCGGGTAAAGGCCTCGGATCTGACCTCATGGACTTCCGTCTGCGCACGGATTTTGCTCTCGCGGGCCCAAGAGCCACTTTCCACGGCCTACCAACGCAATCCGAAGTGCATTGGCCAACCATTACAACGGGAAACACTTTGCCTCTCCACCAGAGACTAAGTCCAATTGGTTAACCATTTCTCAGGAAAACACTTTGCCTCTCTGCCAGAGACTTAAGTCCAATTGGTTAACCATTTCTCATGGCCGCAATTTGCCTGCCGTTCAGAGACCAAGTCCAATTGGTTAACCATTTCTCTTGAAAACACTTTGCCTCTCCGCCAGAGACTAAGTCCAATTGGTTAACCATTTCTCAGGAAAACGCTTTGCCTCTCTGCCAGAGACAAAGTCCAATTGGTTAACCATTTCTCTTGAAAACACTTTGCCTCTCTGCCAGAGACTAAGTCCAATTGGTTATCCATTTCTCGTGAAAACACTCTGCCTCTCTGCCAGAGACTAAGTCCAATTGGTTAACCATTTCTCAGGAAAACACTTTGCCTCTCTGCCAGAGACTAAGTCCAATTGGTTAACCATTTCTCGTGAAAACACTTTGTCTCTCCGCCAGAGACTAAGTCCAATTGGTTAATCATTTCTCAAGGCCACAATTTGCCTGCCGTTCAGAGACCAAGTCCAATTGGTTAACCATTTCTCTTGAAATCACTTTGCCTCTCTGCCAGAGACTAAGTCCAATTGGTTAACCATTTCTCTTGAAAACACTTTGCCTCTCTGCCAGAGACGAAGTCCATTTGGTTAACCATTTCTCTTGAAAACACTTTGTCTCTCCGCCAGAGACTAAGTCCAATTGGTTAACCATTTCTCGTGAAAACACTTTGTCTCTCCGCCAGAGACTAAGTCCAATTGGTTAACCATTTCTCTGGAAAACACTTTGCCTCTCTGCCAGAGACGAAGTCCATTTGGTTAACCATTTCTCTTGAAAACACTTTGTCTCTCCGCCAGAGACTAAGTCCAATTGGTTAACCATTTCTCGTGAAAACACTTTGTCTCTCCGCCAGAGACTAAGTCCAATTGGTTAACCATTTCTCTGGAAAACACTTTGCCTCTCTGCCAGAGACTAAGTCCAATTGGTTAACCATTTCTCAGGAAAACACTTTGCCTCTCTGCCAGAGACTAAGTCCAATTGGTTAACCATTTCTCGTGAGAACACTTTGCCTCTCTGCCAGAGACTAAGTCCAATTGGTTCACCATTTCTCTTGAAAACACTTTGTCTCTCCGCCAGAGACTAAGTCCAATTGGTTAACCATTTCTCTGGAAAACACTTTGCCTCTCTGCCAGAGACTAAGTCCAATTGGTTAACCATTTCTCAGGAAAACACTTTGCCTCTCTGCCAGAGACTAAGTCCAATTGGTTAACCATTTCTCGTGAAAACACTTTGTCTCTCCGCCAGAGACTAAGTCCAATTGGTTAATCATTTCTCAAGGCCACAATTTGCCTGCCGTTCAGAGACCAAGTCCAATTGGTTAACCATTTCTCTTGAAAACACTTTGCCTCTCTGCCAGAGACTAAGTCCATTTGGTTAACCATTTCTCTTGAAAACACTTTGTCTCTCCGCCAGAGACTAAGTCCAATTGGTTAACCATTTCTCGTGAAAACACTTTGTCTCTCCGCCAGAGACTAAGTCCAATTGGTTAACCATTTCTCTGGAAAACACTTTGCCTCTCTGCCAGAGACTAAGTCCAATTGGTTAACCATTTCTCAGGAAAACACTTTGCCTCTCTGCCAGAGACTAAGTCCAATTGGTTAACCATTTCTCGTGAGAACACTTTGCCTCTCTGCCAGAGACTAAGTCCAATTGGTTCACCATTTCTCTTGAAAACACTTTGTCTCTCCGCCAGAGACTAAGTCCAATTGGTTAACCATTTCTCTGGAAAACACTTTGCCTCTCTGCCAGAGACTAAGTCCAATTGGTTAACCATTTCTCTTGAAAACACTTTGCCTCTCTGCCAGAGACTAAGTCCAATTGGTTAACCATTTCTCGTGAAAACACTTTGCCTCTCTGCCAGAGACTAAGTCCAATTGGTTAACCATTTCTCAGTGGCACACCGAGGGCAATCTGTAACGTCTCGCGGGCCCGGGGGCCCCTTTGCACGGCCTGCCAATGCAATCCGAGGCGCACTGTCCTTCGTTTGGTTAACCATTTCTCAGGGGCACACCGAGGGCACCCTGCACTGTCTCGCGGGCCCGGAGGCCACTTTGCACGGCCTGCCAATGCAATCCGAGGTGCTTCGCCCTTGGCCGCCTTCCCGGCCGGCTTCGGGACGTTTCGGGGGCTCTCACCGGGGCAAATCCGGTCCCCCGGGCGATTAGGAGGCCTCCCCGGGCAGGCCCGGGCTTCAGGCCGCCGCTTTTCCATCCCGGCCGAAAGAGGCGAAAAATGCCGAAAATGGCCAAAAATGGCCGCCGGCAGGGCCTGTCGGTCGGTTTGGCGGCAGCCTGGGTCGGTCCCTGCAGACCTGGAGGCTCGAGAAGGTTTTTGGCGATGTCGACCGATTCTCGATTTGCCACCTCCTACTATTCTGCAGGTACCCCGCCAACCTCCCCTGCCAACAATTCCAACCGTAAGGTCGGGCGGTAGTCCTACCGTCCAGGAGGCCCCAAAGCCCGCAAAACGCCATTTTGCCCTTTCCTCATCGGGACTTCCGAGGGGAACTCATTAACCAGCTCCAGGAGTGGCATGCCAGAAAATGCAACTTGACCCGTCGCCGGGCAGATTCGCTACTCTCTGCGGGAATACCCCCACCGGGTGCCGGGTAAAGGCCTCGGATCTGACCTCATGGACTTCCGTCTGTGCACGGATTTTGCTCTCGCGGGCCCAAGAGCCACTTTGCCCGGCCTGCCAATGCAACCCGAGGTCCATTGTCCTCATTGGTTAACCATTTCTCGTGAAAACACTTTGCCTCTCTGCCAGAGACGAAGTCCAATTGGTTAACCATTTCTCGTGAAAACACTTTGTCTCTCCGCCAGAGACTAAGTCCAATTGGTTAACCATTTCTCAGGGGCTCACCGAGGGCAATCTGTAACGTCTCGCGGGCCCGGGGGCCCCTTTGCATGGCCTGCCAATGCAATCCGAGGCGCACTGTCCTTCGTTTGGTTAACCATTTCTCAGGGGCACACCGAGGGCACCCTGCATTGTCTCGCGGGCCCGGAGGCCACTTTGCACGGCCTGCCAATGCAATCCGAGGTGCTTCGTCCTTGGCCGCCTTCCCGGCCGGCTTCGGGACGTTTCCGGGGCTCTCACCGGGGCAAATCCGGTCCCCCGGGCGATTAGGAGGCCTCCCCGGGCAGGCCCGGGCTTCAGGCCGCCGCTTTTCCATCCCGGCCGAAAGAGGCGAAAAATGCCGAAAATGGCCAAAAATGGCCGCCGGCAGGGCCTGTCGGTCGGTTTGGCGGCAGCCTGGGTCGGTCCCTGCAGACCTGGAGGCTCGAGAAGGTTTTTGGCGATGTCGACCGATTCTCGATTTGCCACCTCCTACTATTCTGCAGGTACCCCGCCAACCTCCCCTGCCGACAATTCCAACCGTAAGGTCGGGCGGTAGTCCTACCGACGAAGAGGCCCCAAAGCCCGCAAAACGCCATTTTGCCCTTTCCTCATCGGGACTTCCGAGGGGAACTCATGAACCAGCTCCAGGAGTGGCATGCCAGAAATTGCAACTTGACCCGTCGCCGGGCGCACTCGCTGCTCTTTGCGGGAATACCCCCACCGGGCGCCGGGTAAGAGCCTCGGATCTGACCTCATGGGCTTCCGTCCTCGCACGGATTTTGCTCTCCCGGGCCCAGGGGCCACTTTCCCCGGCCTTGCGAAGGCAATCGGAGGTGCTTCGCCCTCGAAACCGCCTTCCCGGCCGGCTTCGGGACGTTTCCGGGGCAAATCCGGTCCCGCGGGCGAAGGGGAGCCTTCCCCGGGCACGCCCGGGCTTCAGGCCGCCGCTTTCCGTGACCTACCGAAAGACGCGAAAAATGCCGAAAATGGCCAAAAATGGCCGCCCGGCACGGCCTCGCGGTCGGTTTGGGGGCAGCCTGGGTCGGTCCCTGCAGACCTGGAGGCTCGAGAAGGCACTTGGCGATGTCGACCGATTCTCGATTTGCCACCTCCTACTATTCTGCAGGTACCCCGCCAACCTCCCCAGCCAACAAATCGCAAATGCCGATCGGCGGGTGACCGTCCGGTAGTCATGCCGACGAAGAGGCACCTAGGCCCCGCAAACGCTTCCAAATCCGACCCCATCCCGGACCGGTTCTTTTTTAAAAAAGGCTCCCAGGATTCCGGATTTTTTCCTGCCGCACTCGGGACCACCCGACGGACACGAAACCGGGAACCTTTCCCCGGTCCGACCCTCCTCGGCCCGGCCAGCCGACGCCGAAGCGGCCGACTGGTTAATGATTTCACCCTGCTCCGACGTGACGCGTTTTCCAACCGCGCATGCGCGGCTCTGCCACCCGAACCGCCCCCTCACGTGGGGGCTCTGGGTCCGCCCCCCGGCAGCCATTTCCTCCTGCCGGTCCGTTATTTTACGCCGTTTTTCGCCCTCCAGCCCTGCCGGAATGCTGCCTGCTCGCTGGTTAACCATTTCGCTCCCTGCACTTCGGCTTCTGCCCTGCTGGGGAAGCCCGCTGCTGCCTCTAACCGTACTCACGGGCGGGCGGCTCTCCTGCGCGGCCTCCGGCCACGCCCCCTCACCTGGTTTGCTGGGAACCCGCCCCCGGCAGCCTGTTACTCGTGCCGGTTCGGTCTTATCGGCCCTTTTTGCACCTTCCCTGCCTGCTGGCATGCTTCGGCTCACCGGTCAACCGGTTCCCCGTTCTCCACTTAGACTTTTGAGCTGCGGGGCTGGTCTGCCGCGAACTGCACCCGTATTACGGGGCGGGCGGCTCTACTGCCCGTACGGCTGCCCTGCCTGTTAACTGGTTAACCGTTTCCCCGTCCACTACTTCGTCCCTGGACCTGCCGGTGTGTTCTGCAGCTAACTGCACCCGTATTACGGGGCGGGACGCTCCGCTTACCGGCCGGCTGCCATGCCTGCTTAACTGGTCAACCATTTACTCACATATACTTAGCCCCTGGAGCTGCTGGGCTGGTCGGCGACCTAACTGCACCCTTGTTGCCGGGAGGTCGGCACTAATTGCCGGCCGGCCGGCTGCCCTGCCTGCTAACTGGTAAACCCTTTACCCACATGTACTTAGCCCCTGGATACTGATGGGCTGTTCTGCACCTAACTGCACCCTGATTAGCGGGCGGGCGGCTTTAATTGCCGGCCGGCTGCTCTGCCTGCTAACTGGTTAACCATTGACCCACATGTACTTAGCCCCTGGAAACAGAGGGGCTGTTCTGCACCTAACTGCACCCTTATTAGCGGGCGGACAGGCGGCCGGCTCTAATTACCGGCCGGCCGGCTGCCCTGCCTGCTAACTGGTTAACCATTTACCCACATGTACTTAGCCCCTGGAAACTGATGGGCTGTTCTGCACCTAACTGCACCCTTATTAGCGGGCGGACAGGCGGCCGGCTCTAATTACCGGCCGGCCGGCTGCCCTGCCTGCTAACTGGTTCACCATTTACCCACATGTCCTTAGCCCCTGGAAGCTGATGGGCTGTTCTGCACCTAACTGCACCCTTATTAGCGGGCGGGCGGCTGTAATTACCGGCCGGCTGCCCTGCCTGCTAACTGGTTAACCATTTACCCACATGTACTTAGCCCCTGGAAACTGATGGGCTGTCCTGCACCTAACTGCACCCTTATTAGCGGGCGGACAGGCGGCCGGCTCTAATTACCGGCCGGCCGGCTGCCCTGCCTTGCTAGCTGGTTAACCATTTACCCACATGTACTTAGCCCCTGGAAACTGATGGGCTGTTCTGCACCTAACTGCACCCTTATTAGTGGGCGGACAGGCGGCCGGCTCTAATTACCGGCCGGCCGGCTGCCCTGCCTGCTAACTGGTTAACCATTTACCCACATGTACTTAGCCCCTGGAAACTGATGGGCTGTCCTGCACCTAACTGCACCCTGATTAGCGGGCGGGCGGCTCTAATTGCCGGCCGGCTGCTCTGCCTGCTAACTGGTTCACCATTGACCCACATGTACTTAGCCCCTGGAAACTGATGGGCTGTCCTGCACCTAACTGCACCCTTATTAGCGGGCGGACAGGCGGCCGGCTGTAATTCCCGGCCGGCTGCGCTGCCTGCTAACTGGTTAACCATTTACCCACATGTACTTAGCCCCTGGAAACTGATGGGCTGTTCTGCAACTCACTGCACCCTTACTGGCGGGCGGACAGGCGGCCGGCTCTAATTACCGGCCGGCCAGCTGCCCTGCCTTGCTAACTGGTTAACCATTTACCCACATGTACTTAGCCCCTGGAAACTGATGGGCTGTTCTGCACCTAACTGCACCCTTATTAGCGGGCGGGCGGCTGTAATTACCGGCCGGCTGCCCTGCCTGCTAACTGGTTAACCTTTTACCCACATGTACTTAGCCCCTGGAAACTGATGGGCTGTTCTGCACCTAACTGCACCCTTACTAGCGGGCGGACAGGCGGCCGGCTCTAATTACCGGCCGGCCGGCTGCCCTGCCTTGCTAACTGGTTAACCATTTACCCACATGTACTTAGCCCCTGGAAACTGATGGGCTGTCCTGCACCTAACTGCACCCTTACTAGCGGGCGGGCGGCTGTAATTAGCGGCCGGCTGCCCTGCCTGCTAACTGGTTCATCATTTACCCACATGTACTTAGCCCCTGGAGCTGCTGGGCTGGTCGGCACCTAACTGCAGCCCTATGGCCGGGAGGTCGGCTCTAATTACCGGCCGGCTGCCCTGCCTGCTAACTGGTTAATCATTTACCCACATGTACTTAGCCCCTGGAGCTGCTGGGCTGGTCGGCACCTAACTGCACCCGTAATGGCCGGGAGGTCGGCTCTAATTACCGGCCGGCTGCCCTGCCTGCTAACTGGTTAACCATTTACCCACATGTACTTAGCCCCTGGAGCTGATGGGCTGTTCTGCACCGAACTGCACCCTGATTAGCGGGCGGGCGGCTCTAATTGCCGGCCGGCTGCCCTGCCTGCTAACTGGTTAACCATTTACCCGCATGTACTTAGCCCCTGGAGCTGCTGGGCTGGCCGGCACCTAACTGCACCCTTATCACCGGGCGGGCGGCTCTAATTACCGGCCGGCCGGCTGCCCTGCCTGCTAACTGGTTCACCATTTACCCACATGTACATAGCCCCTGGAGCTGCTGGGCTGGCCGGCACCTAACTGCACCCTTATCACCGGGCGGGCGGCTCTAATTACCGGCCGGCCGGCTGCCCTGCCTGCTAACTGGTTAACCATTTACCCACATGTACTTAGCCCCTGGAAAATGATGGGCTGTTCTGCACCTATCTGCACCCTGATTAGCGGGCGGGCGGCTCTAATTGCCGGCCGGCTGCTCTGCCTGCTGACTGGTTAACCATTTACCCACATGTCCTTAGCCCCTGGAAGCTGATGGGCTGTTCTGCACCTAACTGCACCCTGATTAGCGGGCGGGCGGCTGTAATTGCCGGCCGGCTGCATTGCCTGCTAACTGGTTAACCATTGACCCACATGTACTTAGCCCCTGGAAACAGAGGGGCTGTTCTGCACCTAACTGCACCCTTATTAGCGGGCGGACAGGCGGACGGCTCTAATTACCGGCCGGCCGGCTGCCCTGCCTGCTAACTGGTTAACCATTTACCCACATGTACTTAGCCCCTTGAAACTGATGGGCTGTTCTGCACCATACTGCACCCTTATTAGCGGGCGGACAGGCGGCCGGCTCTAATTACCGGCCGGCCGGCTGCCCTGCCTGCTAACTGGTTCACCATTTACCCACATGTCCTTAGCCCCTGGAAGCTGATGGGCTGTTCTGCACCAAACTGCACCCTTATTAGCGGGCGGGCGGGCGGCTCTAATTACCGGCCGGCTGCTCTGCCTGCTAACTGGTTAACCATTGACCCACATGTACTTAGCCCCTGGAGCTGATGGGCTGTTCTGCACCTAACTGCACCTTGATTAGCGGGCGGGCGGCTCTAATTGCCGGCCGGCTGCTCTGCCTGCTAACTGGTTCACCATTTACCCACATGTACTTAGCCCCTGGAAACTGATGGGCTGTTCTGCACCTAACTGCACCTTGATTAGCGGGCGGGCGGCTCTAATTGCCGGCCGGCTGCTCTGCCTGCTAACTGGTTCACCATTTACCCACATGTACTTAGCCCCTGGAAACTGATGGGCTGTTCTGCACCTAACTGCACCCTGATTCGCGGGCGGGCGGCTCTAATTGCCGGCCGGCTGCTCTGCCTGCTAACTGGTTAACCATTTACCCACATGTACTTAGCCCCTGGAAACTGATGGGCTGTTCTGCACCTAACTGCACCCTGATTAGCGGGCGGGCGGCTCTAATTGCCGGCCGGCTGCTCTGCCTGCTAACTGGTTAACCATTTACCCACATGTACTTAGCCCCTGGAAACTGATGGGCTGTTCTGCACCTAACTGCACCCTTATTAGCGGGCGGGCGGCTGTAATTACCGGCCGGCTGCCCTGCCTGCTAACTGGTTCATCATTTACCCACATGTACTTAGCCCCTGGAGCCGCTGGGCTGGTCTGCACCTAACTGCACCCTTATTAGCGGGCGGACAGGCGGCCGGCTCTAATTACCGGCCGGCCGGCTGCCCTGCCTGCTAACTGGTTCACCATTTACCCACATGTCCTTAGCCCCTGGAAGCTGATGGGCTGTTCTGCACCTAACTGCACCCTTATTAGCGGGCGGGCGGCTGTAATTACCGGCCGGCTGCCCTGCCTGCTAACTGGTTAACCATTTACCCACATGTACTTAGCCCCTGGAGCTGCTGGGCCTGTCGGCACCTAACTGCACCCTTATCACCGGGCGGGCGGCTCCAATTACCGGCCGGCTGCCCTGCTTGCTAACTGGTTAACCATTTCACCTTCTGCACTTTGCCTACCTTACCCTTCGCCGAACCCTAACCCTGGCCCTAACACACGCTCTAAACCCTGCACTTAAACGTAACCCTAACCCTCACCCTAACCCTAACACTCGCCCTAACTCTAACCCTAACCCTAACCCTAACCCTACCCTTAAACCTTACCCTAACCCTTTGCCCGTCCCCGACCCCAACACTAACCCTATTCCCTCACCTTCTCCCCGTCACCGACCCCCAACCCCGACCCCAACACTAACACTCACCATGCAGGCTACAAATGCGCCGCCTTCGCAACCCTTCACCCGCCGGCACACTCTTACAACCGCACCAACCACAAGCCTCCTCCGGGCCCATACCTTCCAGAAGGAAAATGCCCCTCACTCAACACCGACCCCAATCCACTCTGCGCAGCCGGCAATGGCGACCCCCGGTGCGGCCACCGCGGCCTCGTCCACCCCGCTCCCTCCCGAGGCCTACCACGCCCTCGCTAAGCCCGTGCCTTACAAGCCGACAATCCCTTCATGCTCACCGCTTCCGACAACCACCGGCCAGCCGGCCAAGCCCTTGAAATCCAGCCCTTCCGCCAGCACCGACTCAAATCCAACCTCCCACCCCTTCCAAGAGCTACTCCAGGTCGGCCTCGCCCTTCAGATTGCTCCCCTTAGGCGTATATTAAGCCCGGCCCCACTGACTAGAGCCAAGCCGCGCGGAAAAGTGAGGGGTGAAATCATTAACCAATCCCGCCTGGCGAAAGGGGAAATCATTAACCAGTCCCACCTGGGGACAGGGGAAATCATTAACCGATCCCGCCTGAGGTAAGGGGATCTCATTAACCAATTAGGCCCAGACGACAGGGGAAATCATGAACCAGGCCG
>NW_027598230.1:5000-50553 GCF_964194155.1 Cetorhinus maximus | reverse complement strand
AGCTGGTATAAGGGGGGTGGGGGGACAAGTAGAGCTGGATAGAGGGTCAGTGATAGGAGGAGATAACCAAAAGATGTCACAGACAAAAGGACAAAGAGGTGGTTGAAGGTGGGATATTATCTAAGGAATGTGCTAATTAAGGGTAGAAAGCAGGACGAGCAAGGTGCAGATAGCCCTAGCGGGGACGGAGTGGGGGGAAGGAATCAAAAAAGGCTAAAAGGTAGAGACAAAACAATGGATGGAAATACATTTAAAAATAACGGAAATAGGTGGGAAAAGAAAAAATCTATATAAATTATTGGAAAAAACAAAAAGGAGGGGGAAGAAACGGAAAGGGGGTGGGGATGGAGGAGAGAGTTCATGGTCTAAAATCGTCGAACTCAATATTCAGTCCAGAAGGCTGTAAAGTGCCCAGTCGGGAGATGACCAGTTGTCCAGAGCCGATGCCGGAGATGGAGCTTGGAGGCAGGCAGCTGGGGAGTGGGGTGGGGGGGGGATTGAACCCCGGTGTTAGCCCTCATCTCTCCACCCCAGCCCAACTGGCCGCCCTCGCGGTACCCCAGCGGTTATGGCACCACGCATTACATGCCGGTTGTAGCTATGGAGAGTGGCTGGTGAAGGCTCCTATTTTGTTCTTATCCCGTGGGTTGGCCGGGAACCTCTCCCGCTCTTACACAGGCTGGAAGGGTTTACCTGCTGGTACTCAACCAGTATCAGTGCGGCGAAGTCCTGAACACACGCGGAGTGAGTCCTGAACCCACAGCTGCAGCAGCAGGACTGTTGTCCATTGTATTATGACTGACGCAGTTGCTAAAACTGAGTTATTTTAAAATAAAAAAAATCCCAGAGGGAAACTTTAAAGAACTGTCATTACCTATCATTATAAGTGTTACATTTGAGATGCGACTCTAAAGTCAAGAATCAGACCACCAGTTCTGGAGAGGTTTTACATGAAGCTCAATGAAACCTTTTATTAATTTGCCCAAGTTAAATATATACACATGGCTGCAAATTGCTTACGATCATCAAACTTTTAACAAACTCCCAAAACTAATCTCCATTAAGGCAACAGCAACCCATAGGCTTAGCCCAGACACCAGGCAAAGCATTTTCACCTTACAAGTTCAAAATGAGGTTATTTTCACTTTGGTTCCTGTGGGGCCAGTTGGAGGCTTATAGCTGCTTTTGATCTCACATTGCCCCTGCTCTGCACACGCACAAGGCAGTGGTCTTGTTACACCTAGCACAACCCTTGAATGTAAATCTCATTGTATCACCAGCCTCTTCTCACAATAAAACCCTTTTCATAGTACCTATTATATTAGTAATGTAAACATATTGCTTGGTCTCTGCTGGCTAGGGGCCAGAATTCACCCCACTTCTTGAATTCTATTTTCAGAAACGCAAATGCACCTCTACCACCCTGTTTACATCTCAAAACTAGTCCACGTCAAAGCACCCAGACTAGCTGGTTTTAATCCAATTAAGACACACCCACAGACTAAACCTCTATTTTAAAAGAAAAATGTTTTCCAATAACGTTATGTACATTAATAGCCTTATGACATTGCAACCACAAGGTGCCCTTTTTATAAGATTCCTGCATTTATTGATCATCCATAGAACCATAGAACACTACAGCACAGAAAATCAGGCCATTCGGCCCTTCTAGTCTGTGCCGAAATATTATTCCGCTAGTCCCATTGACCTGAACCCAGTCCATAGCCCTCCAGACCTCTCCCATCCATGTATCTATCCAAGTTATTCTTAAAACTTAAGAGTGAGCCCGCATTTACCACGTCAGATGGCAGCTCGCGCCACACTCTCACCCTCGGGCATTTAAGGGTCAACCACATTGCTGTGGGTCTGGAGTTACGTGTAGGCCAGGCCAGGTAAGGAGGGCAGATTCACTCCCCTGAAGGGCATTAGTGAACCAGATGGGCTTTTGCAACAATCGACAATGGTTTCACCGTCATCATCTGATTTTTCATTCAACCCAGGTCCCCAGAGCATTGCCCTGTGTCTCTGGAGTACTAGCCCAGTGACAGTACCACTATGCCACCACCACCCCCTGGAGTGCGTTAGAGATTCAGGCTAATGCTCTGAGGATAGGTGGGTTCAAATACCACCAGGCAGCTGGTGGAAATGGAATTAAGTGCCTGAAGATGGATATCAAGCTGTTCCCAGTAAGGGTGACCCTCGAAACTAATCATCGATTGCCCCGAAATCCCATCTGGTTCACCAGCGTCCTTTCGGGAAGGAGATCTGGCGTCCCCCTCACCCGGGTCTGGGCGACACGTCACTCCAGATCGACAGCAGCGTGGTAGGAAGGAACGTAGGATGCGAAGAAGACCTAAGGGTTGCGCAAAGCTAGGTTGAGTGAGCAGGGGGGCAGAAATTTGGCAGGTGGAGTATAATGTGGGAAAATGTGCACTGGTCCACTTTGGCAGCAAGGGTAGAAGCTTACGTTCCTCAGCGGCCCTCTGAAAGTGGCCGGGCAAGCCATGGGAGGTCGAGGGCGATTAGGGTTGGGTTGGCCTTGCCAACACTGGGCACATCTCATGAGAGAACAAAGCAATTCTGGCACAGATGTTCCCAATATAGGGTGCGACCTGCTCACTCCAGGCGCTAGAGACGAGAGTAGAGTCTGACTTTGGGACAATCGATTGAGATGAGCATGACCAAGCTGTTCAGTGTGAACTAGAAGCAGGAGTTGGCCATTCTGCTCCTCGAGCCTGCTCCCCCATTCATTGAAATCCCGACTGTGGCCTCAACTCCACATTCTGCCGATCTCTTGTACCTTTGATGCCCTTGTTAGTCAAGAATCGTTCTGCATTTGCCTTATGAACATTCATGACCCCCAGCTCCCACTGCTGTCTGGGGACGAGAGTTCCACAGACTCACAACCCTTTGAGACAGGAAAAAAATGAATAAGTTCTTCTCATCTCCGTCTTCAACGGGAAATTGCTTATTTTTAAACTGTATTCCCTCATTCTGGTTTCTCCTACACAAGGGAAGTACCCTCTCAGCCTCCCCACCCTATCGAGCAGCCCCACCGCCACCTCAGAAACTTATATGTTTCAATAAGATCACCTCTCGTTCTTCTAAACTCCACTGGATACTTACCCAGCCCGTCCAACTGTCCCTCATAATATAACCATTGCACCCAAGAATCAGCCATCCTCTGACGCATTTATATCTTAAACAGGGAGAGCAAAACTATGCACAGCACACTGTCGATGTGGTCTCACCAATACACTGTAGAACTGGAGCAGAACATCCTCAGATTCCATTCCACTTACAATAAACCACAACGCTCCACTTGCCTTCCCAATCGCTTGCTGTGTCTGTATACTAATTTCACCTACTTCAGGACGCCCAGATCCCTCTGTATCCTCACAGTTCTGGGACCTCTTCTCCGTCTAGGTAATGTGCTGCTTCTGTAGCCTTGCTGCCAAAGTGGATGAGTTCATGTGTTCCCACATTATACTCCACCTGCCAAATTTCGGCCCCGCTCACTCAACCTAGCTTTGCGCACCCCTTATGTCTTCTTCACATCCTACGTTCCTTCCTACTGATTGTCCTTTACCTGTTCCTGCCAGCCTTTCCTGCTTGCAATGCATAAACATCTGTCTGAAACCACAGCCCCCACACCCCAGACAAATGGAGGCAGCAATGTGGAGGCTTTCCATCTCCCGTTGGTTGGTTCCAGAGTCATTCCCGAAGGAGCCTCTCTCTAGGCTTTAAGTGAGTGTCATAAGAAGCGGTGTTGCATCTGATGCCAGTTTCTGCGCTCTGCCTGCTACTCGATCGCGATTGGTGGAGAGCGGGTGACCCATGTGACATCTCCTCCATTGTGGCACTACTCAAAACACAACCACAGTTTTGACACCTTAGCACACAACGGTGTTAAGATAGGCCAACAAGGGTTGTGCCCAAAACCAATGTTTTACCAAAGTCAGAAAACAGGAGGGGGGGAGTGGAGAGGTGGGAGAGATTGAGGGGGGTGGGGTGGGGTTGGGGGTGGGTAGGGTCATTTGGGTGCCTGGCCACGAATGGCAAGTGTGGAGGAAATTGTGGTAGCACCAGCGGCCGGAGGGGCACTGAGTTCTTGGAATGCTCGAGGAGGGTGTTGAAGAGGATAATGGCGATTTGAACAGTGCAGCCGTCACTGGACCAGTAACCATAAGACCATAGGAGCAGAAATTAGGCCATTTGGCCCATCGAGTCTGCCCCGCCATTCAATCATGGCTGATAAGTTTCTCAACCCCATTCTCCCACCTTCTCCCCGTAACCTTTGACCCCCTTACCAATCAAGAACCTATCTATCTCGGTCTTAAATACACTCAATGACCTGGCCTCCACAGCCTTCTGTGGCAATGAATTCCATAGATTCACCACTCTCTGGCTAAAGAAGTTTCTCCTCATCTCAGTTCTAAAAGGTCTTCCCTTTACTCTGAAGCTGTGCCCTCAGGTCCAAGTCTCTCCTACTCATGGAAACATCTTCCCCACGTCCACTCTATCCAGGCCTTTCAGTATTCTGTAAGTTTCAATCAGATCTACCAATCTACGCCATCAGAGGCGGGTGTTCAAGCAGAACTAATGCACCTGAATTTCTTTTTTTAAGAAGACAGAAAATGCTGGACAAACTCAGCAGGTCTCGCAGCACATGTAGAGAGAGAGAAAGAGAGTTAACATTTCGAGTCCGTGTGACTCTTCCTCAGCGCTCTGCATCTAATGCATCCAAAGTTGTCTAATGCCCTTTGCAGCATCAGGAAATGCAACAATTTCTTGCCAGTGGAGGGAACCAGATAATATGATGAAAGTTCAGTAGGATTTTGAATTGGGGATGGACAGGCACTAAAGATAGGCTATTCGCAATGAACTAATAGGTAATTAGCTAATAGACGTAATAGGCTATTCATAATTAATTTTAAGATAGTTCACTAATTTATTAAGAAGAAGCAGTTTAGATGAAGTAATTATCCAGGGAAATATATGTGCCGCGGCATTTCAGAGTGGTTTACTGGGGACGAGCAGATGGCTGGTGTAGAGTGTGTTAATCTCAGTAGCTGGTGATGGCAGTGTTTTGCTCACTAGCTCAAGCCTCCCTCCGTCCTCCCTCATTCTCCTCTGGTCCATCTTCCACCTGAAGAGGGAGGCTGAGCTCTGCCTCCACCACCCCCTCTTCCCTTGCACGGTTTCTCTGTGATTCTCCCCACAGATGCTGCCTGGGGCCTGTCTGTCTGTCTGTCTGTCTGTCTGTCTGTCTGTCTGTCTATCTATCTGTCTATCTATCTATCTATCTGTCTATCTGTCTGTCTGTCTGTCTGTCTGTCTGTCTGTCTGTCTGTCTGTCTGTCTGTCTGTCTGTCTGTCTGTCTGTCTGTCTGTCTGTCTGTCTGTCTATCTATCTATCTGTCTATCTGTCTGTCTGTCTGTCTGTCTGTCTGTCTGTCTGTCTGTCTGTCTGTCTGTCTGTCTGTCTGTCTGTCTGTCTGTCTGCCTGTCTATCTGTCTATCTATCTATCTGTCTATCTATCTATCTGTCTATCTATCTATCTATCTATCTATCTATCTATCTATCTATCTATCTATCTATCTATCTATCTATCTATCTATCTATCTATCTATCTATCTATCTATCTGTCTGTCTGTCTGTCTGTCTGTCTGTCTGTCTGTCTGTCTGTCTGTCTGTCTATCCGTCTATCTATCCATCTGTCTATCCATCTGTCTATCCATCTGTCTATCTATCTGTCTATCCATCTGTCTATTTATCAGTCTATCCATCTGTCTATCCATCTGTCTATCCATCTGTCTATTTATCTGTCTATTCATCTGTCTATCTATCTGTCTATCCATCTCTCTATCCATCTGTCTATTTATCTGTCTATCCATCTGTCTATTTATCTGTCTATCCATCTGTCTATCTATCTGTCTATCCATCTGTCTACCTATCTGTCTAGATTTTGGATCTCTGACAATGCCCCGTTTTTTCGGCTGCTTATCCCACGTGTTTTTACCGGAATAATGCTTTTCCCCATCTGATTCCTGGTACAGATTACCTCGTGACGCCGGATATCAGTGTGAGCGGGGATTCCAGCAGGTTAATGAAAGGACAGTCCGTTGAGATCCTGTGCGAGGCACCCAACTACTTCTCGGGAGCCAAGTTCTACCTGTACAAGGACAACGACCAGAACTTCATCAGCACGACTATTGCTTCCTCGCGCCTGGTCCGCTCCCACTTCAAACTTCACCACATCACGAAAGAGGACCAAGGCAACTACTCCTGCTCGTACCAGGCAGACATCGTTGGAAAGCACTTCAACTCCTCCCGCAGTGACCCCATATACCTTACGGTGATCGGTGAGTAGCGCTGAGCACCACCGGCTGCTCTTTATTCCAGGCGGGCGTCTCTGGCTGGGTCAGGGGTTTTCCAGGATCTTGACTCTGCGACAGTGAAGGGAACGGCCGATATATTTCCAAGTCAGGATGGTGAGGGGCTCGGAGGGGAACTTCCAGGTGGTGGTGTTCCCCGTGTGTCTGCTGCCCTTGTCCTTCTAGGTGGTAGAGGTCGTGGGTTTGGAAGGTGCTGTGGAAGGAGCCTTGGCGAGTTGCTGCAGTGCATCTTGTAGATGGTACACACACTGCTGCTACTGTGCGTCGGTGGTGGAGGGAGTGAATGTTTGTGGATGAGGTGCCGATCAAGCGGGACTGCTTTGTCCTGGACGGTGTCGAGCTTCTTGAGTGTTGTGGGAGCTGCACTCGTCCAGGCAAGTGGGGAGTATTCCATCACCCTCCTGAGTTGTTCCTTGTGGATGGTGGACAGGCTTTGGGGAAGTCAGTGGGTGAGTGACTCTCCGCAGGATTCCCAGCCTCTAAGCTGCTCTTGTAGCCACAGTATTCATATGGCTGGTCCCAGTTCAGTTTCTGGTCAATGGTAACCCCCCCAGGAGGTTGTTGGTGGGGGATTCAGTGATGGTAGTGCCATTGAAAGTTCAGGGGCGATGGGCTGCACTTTCTGGTGTTGGAGATGGCACTTGTGTGGCGCGAGTGCTACTTGCCACTTGTCAGCACAAGTCCGGATATTGGTCCAGGTCCTGCTGCATTTGGACATGGACTGCCTCCGTACCTGAGGAATCAGACGCAGGACAGAGCAGGTAAGGACAGCAGGTTTCCTTCCCTAAAGGTATGAGTAAAGCAGATGGGTTTCGATGACAATCATCGTGATAGAAATGATGGCAGCAGTTCAGCCATTTCATGCAGTTGCAAAAACACCTTCATACCGAATTGGCTGCAGTAAGTACTGTCCAATACGTGGAACATGTATGTTAGATTGTTCGATATAGTGCCCCAATATTAATATTCGGCTGCCTTGGCATCAGCGGGAGTGAAGAGACTGAGGAGGGGGGCATTAGAAAGCGTGAGCATAGGGACATATGGCCTAGGAGGCAGGAGTAAGTCCTTTGAACTTGCAACACCACTCAAAAGATCATGGTTCAACTGGACATCTCCCACTTTCCTGTCTTCCCCCCCACGCCACCCCCCGTTAATGTTTGACCCCCTCGCATCATAAAAAACGATGTAACTCAGCCTTGAATAAATGTTGACGCCCAGCCTCCACCACCTCCTGTGGAAGAGAACTCTACTTTCTCTCAGAGAGAGGAAACAACACCCCCTTTTCTCTGTAATTGACAGAGAGACCCTAGTGTTCTTGAAACATGTTCCCTCGTTCTAGTTTCCCAGACGAAAGGAAATATTCTCCCAGTATCCGCTCGCTCCAATTCCCTCAAGACCTTCCATGTTTCAATAAGATCTCCCCTCGTTCTTCTGATTTCCCATGGATCTCCGTTTAACCTTTATCCCCGGATAGTCATTAGCATAGTTGCAGACTTCAGGAGGGCAAGGCTCCTGGACCTGGTGGACCACACCCTAGGGTCCTAAAGGGAATGACTGCAGAGATAGTGGCTGGATTGGTTGCAATCTTGCAAAGCTCCACCTAGATTCTGGTAAGTCCCCAGCGGATTGGAAAGCCGAAAGTGTGAGACTTGCTGAGAAAATATATTCTGTCGAAACATTTCATCTTGCGCTCAACAGGACAGTTGACCTGAGGAGTGCGAGATGTAAAGAATCGATAACATGTCTTTATTTTCAGCAACATGTTCAAGTTCTGTATCGCCAAACGGCTATTTGTAACACAACTAATACAGAAAGGAGGGAGGCTGAGAGCAGGGAACTGCAGGCCAGTTAGTCTTAACAGCTGGGGAAATGCGAAATCCATGACTGAGTAGGCACGCCCTTAGATAATCATAATGCAATCCGGGAGAATCAACAAGATTTTGCGAAAGGGAGATAGTTTTTGAAAAACGAATTGGAGCACTTTAAGGATGTAACAAACAGGGGCGGTAAAGGGGAACCAGTAGATGTGGTGACCTTGGATTTTGATAATGTGCCACATAAAGAGCGCAATATAAAAGACCATGGGGGCAGAGGGTGATATATTAGCATGGATAGGAGATTGGCTGACTAACAGGAAACAAGGGAGTCCGGACAAATGGACCATTTTCTGGTTGTCAAACCATAACTCGTGGAGCGCCGCAGGGATCGTTGCTGGGGCCTCAGCTATTTACAATCGATATGAATGACTTGGATGGAGGGACTGACTGTATTGCAGCCAAAGCTGCTGAGGTTAAAAACGCACTGAAACGAAAAGTCTGCGAGGGTTAGGTGAGTGGGCAAGACATTGGCAAACGGAGTACAAAGTGAGGTTGTCCATTTTAGAAGCAGAATGGAGAAGCAAAACATTACCAAAATAGAGAGAGGTTGCAGAATGCTACTGTACAGAGGGAACTTGGTTTCCTAGTACGTGAATCACACAAGGTTAGCATGCAGCTATAGCAGATAGGAAGTCAGCGGCAAGGCCAGCATTTATTGACCGAATTGCTCACACCGCTGTCAGAGACGGAGTTCCAGGATTTTGACCCAGCGGCAGTGAAGGAACGGCTGATTATATATCCAAGTCAGGATGGTGAGTGGCTTGGAGGGGGACTTCCAGGTGGTGGTGCTCCCCATGTGTCTGTTGCCCTTGTCCTTCTCGATGGGATTGGAAGCTGCTGCCTCAGGAGCCTTGGTGGGTTCCTGCAGCACATCTTGTAGGCGTTGAGGGTTGGGGATTCGGCGATGGTCACGTCATTGAATGTCAAGGGGCGATGGTTAGATTCTCTCTTGTTGGTGATGGTCATTGCCTGGCACTGATGTGGCAACAAATGTTACTTGCCCTTTATTGCAAGGGGGAATGAGATATAAATGTCGGGAAGTTTTGGTATAACAGTACAGGGCGTTGGTGAGACCACACCTGGAGTATTGTGTACAGCCTTGGTCTCCTTGCCTGAGGACGGGTATACTTACATTGGGAGCAGTGCAGAGAATTTTCACTAGGCTGCTTTCTGGGATGAAAGGGTTGTCTTATGAGGAAAGGTGGAGCACGTTGGGCCTATACTCATTGGGTTTTAGAAGAATGAGAGGTGATCTGTTTGATGCACATGGTATCCTGCGGGGGCATTGACAAGGTAGACACCGGGAGGTTTTTGCCTCCCGCGGGGGTGTCGAGAAGCAGGGGGCACGGTTTAACATTAACGGGTCTCCCATTTAAGACGGAGGTGAGGAGGAATTGCTTCTCTCAGTTAGTCTCTGGAATTCTCTTCCCCAGAGGGCACAGGAGGCTGGTTGACTGAATATATCCAACGCTGAGTTAGACCAGATTTTTGGATGGCAAGAGAGTCAAGCATCATTGTGGGGTGGGGGGGGGAGGGCGGGGGGTGTGGTGGTGTGTGGGGGGCAGGCAGGAAAACGGAGTTAAGGCCACAAGCGGATCAGCCATGAAGTAGGCTCGATGGACCGAATGGCCTGCTCTGTTTCCAGTTCTTGCCTTCTTGATGATGAAGGGTGAATTGAGCAAACGGATGGAAGATGGGATCGAATTTGGAGACGTGTTCGGTGCTGCGGTTGGGAGGGACTAACACAGGAGGACAATATATGATGAATTGTACGAGGCTGAGCGCCTGGTGGGAGGATACACCTTGCTGGTCAAATTCACATACCTTTGAAGGTGGCCCATTGTGTTGATAAAGCAATTGAAAGCAAATATGGGTCACATAGGTAATAGGGGCAGGAGGAGGCCATTCTGCCCCTTGAGCTTGTTCTGCCGTTCAACTAGGTCAGGGCTGATCATCTACCTGAACACAATTGCCCCGCATTAATCCCATATCCATTGATGTCATTGGTACCTGGACATCTATCAACCTCTGCCTTGAACATACTCGATGACTGAGCTTCCTCAGCCCTCTGGGGTAGAGAATTCTAATAGCTTACCACCCCCCCCTGAGTGAAGAAATCCACCTACATCTCAATCCTAACGGCCAGCCCCTTGTTCTGAGACTGTGTCCCCTGGTTCTAGACACCCGCCCTCCCTAGCAAAGAGGGAATCATCCTTCCTGCATCATTGAATGTGTTAAGTGTGTTAGTATAGCGTGTTGAACTGCTATTACCGCATTCTGCTATCTTACCTTTACGCGCTATCAGCACCTTCTTTAGCCTTTAACACTCCCTTTGTGTTGCGTCCATGACATCTTTATCAATATGTCCTGAGCTCCCCCCTTGATCCCTGTAAGAATGTTGGGTCCCTCAATGAGAACACCTCTCGCTTCTAAACCCTATGGAGCACATGCGCCGACTCCTCAATCTCTCCTTACGAGGCAATCCCGCCATCCCAGGAATTCGTCCGGTGGCCCCTCGGCCGCACTCCCTCGATGGCAATTGCATCCTTCATAAGAAGTGTTGAGATGAGCGCTTGAAAAGCCGTAGCAGGTGCTGGAAAAATGTGGTTAGAATAGTTAGGTGTATGATGGCTGGCATGGACATGATGGGCTGAAGGGCCTGCTTCTGTGCTGCATAACTCGATGGTAAGGAGGCCAAAGCTCTAGGCAATACTCCAGGTGTGGTCAAGCCAAGACACAATTGTGTCTCTGCACAAATGCAGCAAAACATCTGCAATTGCGACTCGAATCCTCTTGTGATAAAGACCAACATGCCAATTCCCTTCCTCAGTCCCCTTACTTGCACCATACTTCCTGTCATATAGTCACCAGAACTGTCTCCAGTACTCTAGTTGCAGTATAACTCATGTTTTCCACCGCCCCCACCAAACTTCTGTACCAGGGATAAGGCGAAATAGGGGCAGATTTTGGATTCACCTCAGTCAGAGCTGCCCATCCCTTGAACATTTCAAGCAACCATACTGTAGGAGTCACATGTAGGCCAAACCCAAAGCGCATGTCCTTCCCTAAAGGCTATTAGGATTTTGCAACAATTGCTGATAGACGGTTAACAGCAACGAGGCCAGCTTTACAATTGCAGATTTATTAGTTGAGTATCAATCCCCACTGGCTGCTGGTGAACTCACGTCCACCAGACCACTAGCCTGGGACTTTGGGATTACTAGCCAGTGATATTACCGTTGCGCCGCCATCTCCCCAGAGGGCTAATTTCCAACTGGCCGGGCTAACGTGTTTCCTCTCTTGCAGATGACGTGGCACTCCGCTTAGTCAACGGAGAGAACGACTGCTCGGGCACCGTTCAGGTGTACTACAACGCAACCTGGGGTTCGGTGTGCGGCGAATTCTGGGGCATCACGGACGTGCAGGTGGTCTGCAGGCAGCTCGGCTGCGGGTTCGCCAAGGGGCAAATGGACCCGTCGCAGTTCGCCGACATCCAGAAACCCATCTGGCTGAGCATGGTCCAGTGCAGCGGCGCCGAGGCCCACCTGTGGGTCTGTCCGGCGAGAGCCTGGATCAGCGGGATCAGCTGCGATCGATTGAACGGGGCTACTGCCACGTGCTCTGGTAATGCCCGCGCGTACGGGGTCGTTTTGGCCTTTTCCTGCTCCCAGTATTAAAATGAATCGAGCACATGCACACACATACACATAACACTCCCAGCGATGCCTGCTTAGTTCCGACACTGCCAACAGACCTCAGGAACCATGTAATGCATTGGAAATTAAAATTCCCTCAAAAGTTGCCCATAATGCGAATTCTACAAACAAAAAAAAACTTACAAAATATATTTCAGCAAAACTGGAGTCCAGGAGTCATTGCATCCATCCACCCAGCATCATTTTATATCCACAGTCATAGTCAGCCACTGCAGATGCTTATGTACATACGTAAGCAGTGTTATTTTACACAAGTTCCTGTGCGCGAGTGTCTACACTTGCCCTTTAAGCGTGCTGGGCCGCTAGTCACTAGCGATGGTGCGGAATGTACAATCTGGGCGGGCGAATGGAGTGGCGGATGTGCTGGGGGTGGGGGTGAGGTCCGGTTCCCCTTCCAAGTCACTCGCCCTCGAACGATATCGGCCGTCCACTTCGCTGCCTCCGGGTCCAGACCCTGGACTTCCCTCCCTCCCTCACCGCGCTGAGGGTGTGTACCCACGCCCCTGCAGAGGCTCCAGAAGGCAACTCACCAGCACCTTCTCAAGGCCCTGCGAGAGACGGGCAACAAAGCGCTAAACCCGGCCAGCGACAGCCGCACCCCATGAACGAAAATGCGAAAAAGTTGGGGGGTGGGGTGCAGGTCTGCTCAACGCTGGGACGGTCTTGATAGGCCGAATGCTCCCCCCCACCCCGCCCCAGCTCGGGTTGTTTTGTGTGTGCGCGAAACCGTCTCCTGGGGTCCACCCTTGATTCACCCCTTGAACATAAAGCTGGGGTCTTGGGGGTTGGGGGTGGGGATCGGTCAGTTTTCAGGCAATGGGAATTGGTCAATATCTACGAGGGAGACATGGAAGTATCTCTCCGGGGTTAGAGAGGGAGACAGACGATCGGCAATATGCGTGGAGAGAATGACCAAGTCCCGGAGAGATCGGAGGATCACAGAATCACACACACAGTGCAGAAGAGGCCCTTCGGCCCATCGAGTCTGCACCGACACGTGAGAAACACCTGACCTACCTCCCTAATCCCATTGACCAGCACTTGGCCCCATAGCCTTGAATGTTTATGACATGCCAAGTGCTCATCCAGGTACTTTTTAAAGGATGTGAGGCTAACCCGCCTCCACCACCCTCCCAGGCAGCGCATTCCAGACCCTCACCACCCTCTGGGTAAAAATGTTTTTCCTCACATCCCCCCCCCTAAACCTCCTGCCCCTCAACTTGAACTTGTGTCCCCTTGTGACTGACCCTTATACTAAGGGGAACAGCTGCTCCCTATCCACCCGTCCATGCCCTTCATAATCTTGTACACCTCGATCAGGTCGCCACTCAGTCTTCTCTGCTCCAACGGAAACAACCCAAGTCTATCCAACCTCTCTTCATAACTTAAATGTTTCATCCCAGGCAACATCCTGGTGAATCTCCTCTGCACATCCTCCAGTGCAATCACATCCTTCCTATAATGTGGCGACCAGAACTGCACCCGGTACTCCAGCTGTGGCCTCACCGAGGTTCTATACAACTCCAACATGACCTCCCTACTTTTGTAATCTATGCCTCGATTGATAAAGGCAAGTGCTGCATATTCTTTTTTCACCACCCCACTAACATATCCCTCTGCCTTCAGAGATCTATGGACACACATGCCAAGGTCCCTTTGTTCCTCAGAACTTCCTAGTGTCATGCCGTTCATTGAATACTTCTTTGTCAAATTACTCCTTCCAAAGTGTATCACCTCACACTTTTCAGGGTTAAATTCCATCTGCCATTTATCGGCCTGAGATGGCGGCATAGTGATAATATCAGTGGACCCGTGATACAGGGGCCTCAGGCTAATGTGCAAGGGACATGGGTTATACAGACTGATCCTCAACCCCCACCTCCCTCCACCACCCCCCCAACCCAATTTAAGCATGGGAGAAGCTAAGGAGTCAACCCTACATGAACTACCTAGACCGTTCCAAGCAATTGAACCCAGGCAGTTGGCGGCCTAATGGTCATCTCACTAGTCATGTGACTAGTTGAGTTAAGCGATGTGGAGGGTAGGCAGGCTTTGGGGAGTCAGGAGAGGAGTTACTCGCCGCAGAATTCCCAGCCTCTGACCTGCTCTTGTAGGCACAGGGACATAGGGATGCAGGAACAGGAGTGGGCTATTCAGCCCATCGAGCCTGTTCCTGCGATGTGCTGGCCCTGGAGAGGGTCCAGAGGAGGTTCACGAGAATGATCCCAGGAATGAAAGGCTTAACATGTGAGGAATGTTTGAGGATTCTGGGTCTATACTCGATGGAGTTTAGAAGGATGAGGGGGGATCTGATTGAAAATTACAGAATACTGAAAGGCCTGGATAGAGTGGACGTGGGGAAGATGTTTCCATTAGCAGGAGAGACCAGGACCCGAGGACACAGCCTCAGAGTAAAGGGAAGACCTTTTAGAACAGAGATGAGGAGAAACTTCTTTCGCTAGAGTGTGGGTGAATCTATGGAATTCATTGCCACAGAAGGCTGTGAAGGCCAGGTCATTGAGTGTATTTAAGACCGAGATAGATAGGTTCTTGATTGGTAAGGGGATCAAAGTTACGGGGAGAAGGCGGGAGAATGGGGTTGAGAAACCTATCAGCCATGATTGAATGGCGGAGCAGACTCGATGGGCCGATTGGCCTAATTTCTGCTCCTAGGTCTTATGTCCATCATTGGATTATCTCATGGCTGATCATCTACCTCTCCGCCACTTTCCCACACTATCTTCATAAGCATCGATGTCATTAGTCTCCAGATGTTCACTCTTGATCGTGGCCAATGATTGAGCTTCCACAACCCTCTTGGCTGGGAATCCCAAAGATTCACCCCCCACCCCATCTGAGTGAAGAAATCCTTCCACACCCCAGCCCATTACCCTGACATTCGGTCCCCCCCAGTTCTAGGCTCACCAGCCAAATTGTGCATCCAACCATCATCCACCCTGTCACGCCCTGTAAGATTTTCAGGGTTTGGGGCTAGAAAACTGAGGCGCCATTTTGTCACTTGCACGGCCGGGAAATGGCGCAATTTTCCCATCTAAGACCTCTTGGACACCTTGCAGTAACGTCCCTCTGCATTGGATGATGCTGGCAGCTAGCACAGGGTGATTCTTTGGAATTCTCTACCCCAGAGGGCTGTGGAAACTCAGTCAGTGAGTTTCGAGAGAGAAGTCGATGGGTTTCTGGGGACCAGTGACGTCAAGGGGTATGGAGGTATCGCGGGAAAGTGGCGGAGAGGTCGATGACCTGCCAGGAGCCAATTCAATGGCGGAGAAGGCTCGATGGGCTGAATGGCCCACCCCTGTCCCTGTGTCCCTCTGTCCCTGTGTCTACAAGAGCAGGGCAGAGGCTGGGAATTGTGCAGCGAGTAACTCACCTCCTGACTCTTCCCCAAAGCTTACCTGCCTCCTACATCGCTTAACTCAATTGGTTGCATGACTAGTGAGTGGAGCAGAAGGCCACCATCGGCCTGGGTTCAGTTGCTTGGCACCATAAGAGACCATAAGACATAGGAGCAGAAATTAGGCCATTCGGCCCATTGAGTCTGCTCCGCCATTCAATCATGGCTGATAAGTTTCTCAACCCCATTCTCCCGCCTTCTCCCTGTAACCTTTGATCCCCTTACCAATCAAGAACCTATCTATCTCGCTCTTAAATACACTCAATGACCTGGCCTCCACAGCCTTCTGTGGCAATGAATTCCATAGATTCACCACTCTCTGGCTAAAGAAGTTTCTCCTCATCTCTGTTCTAAAAGGTCTTCCCTTTACTCTGAGGCTGTGCCCTCGGGTCCTGGTCTCTCCTACTAATGGAAACATCTTCCCCACGTCCACTCTATCCAGGCCTTTCAGTATTCTGTAAGTTTCAATCAGATCCCCCCCCTCATCCTTCTAAACTCAATCGAGTATAGACCCAGAGTCCTCAAACATTCCTCCTAGGTTAAGCCTTTCATTCCTGGGATCGTTCTCATGAACCTCCTCTGGACCCCTCTCCAGGGCCAGCACATCCTTCCCTGAGAGACGGGGGCCCAGAATTGCTCACAATATTCCAAATGTGGTCCGACCAGTCGAGTTAGGTCACGCAGAACGCGCAGAATGTCCGATTGGCAAATGGAGGACTGTCCGCCAGTGTGGCAAGGAAGGCCTTCAGTGGTCAAAAGCAAGTCTTTTAGAAGAAACCAAGTCTTGTTTTCTGTCGCCACAGCTCAGCCACCTCCGCCGACGTTGGCAGTATCTGGAAATGGTCTATTCTTCAAGGAAGACACCATCAAGTTTGTGTGTGGGGCGTCTTCCCTGTACAAGGGTGCGCAGATGGCCCTATACAAAATGGGCGAAGAGACGCCAGTCTTAACGGGCGTGATCTCCTCCAGTCAGGGCAACGTGAAGTTCGATCTCGAGCACATTAACAAGAGCCACGAGGGGACCTACTGGTGCAACTACCAGTTGGAGGTGGCGGAGCTGGTCTTTGAGTCCGAGGACAGCGCATCGGTGGAGATCGCGGTCGTAGGTAAGGCCGGCTTTCAGGTGAAAAGAGAGACACGTCGAATCTTTGCACCTTTGCACTCATCAGGACACTTCGCATTACAAGTGCGGGGGTGGGGGGAGAGGGGAAACAACAATTCGTACCGCATGTGAAGAGTGTGCCGATTGGTTGGCACGTGGGCTCTGATTGGTAGAGAGGCGTTGCCGTGGAGGGCGCCCCAGTGTTGGTGACTGACAGTTAACTGTCGAGTGTTGCTTGAAATTTAAACCAGGCAGCTTGATCCTGATTGGTCAAGGCGACGCCCGAGGAATGAGTCAGTGAATGGCTGTCACTTAGTTCGTCTAGCGTTGTTTGCCTGGCCCACTAGTGCTCCCAATTCGCAGGTACAGGTGCCACGTAAACAGCGAGCTAATCCGTTGAACCGAATAAATGCTTTTTAAAGAAATATAATTCGTTTCCCATCCTTGGAGTTGTCTGCAATGGGCTATGGAACATGCCGAATGGTATAGACCCTCCGATGACTCTTTTTATCGTGTGTGTTTGGATCGTCAATGTTGCAGTGTTTGTTTTCCCCACTCGACAGAAAATGCTAAACTTCGGCTTGTGGATGGACCCACCTCCTGCTCCGGTAGAGTCGAAGCTTTCTACAATGGCACCTGGGGAACCATCTGCGATTTCGGGTGGGACATTGTCGACGCCCAGGTGGTGTGCCACCAGGTGGGCTGCGGGTTTGGCCAATCGGCCACTCCCGGCGGCCACTTCGGAGAAGGGGCAGGGCCAACCATGCTGGAGAACGTCCGCTGCAATGGGACGGAGAAGTTCCTGTGGTCCTGCCCGTCGCAGGTCATCATGCCCCGGACCTGTCGCCAGAATAATGACGCGGGCGTGATCTGTTCAGGTAAGGATTTGGCCGGACGATGTCCTTCCGTTGAATGGGAAGTGCCGACAAGGCCAAGGAAGTGGGGGCCCGGATCCTGCGGACGCTGGGAAAACCTGAACTAAAAACGGAAAAGGCTGGGAAATAATTTTTAAAAAAAATCTCCGCTGGCGGGAGAGACGGAGTTAACGTTTTGAGTCGGTGTGAATCTCCTTCGTAGCCAGAGAGAAGTAGAAATGTGATGGATTTCACGCTCTGTGGCAAGTGGAGAGAGATAGAAGGTCAGGGATAGGTGGGCGCTCATGATAGATCGATAAAGATGTCAAGGGCGCAATAGAAAGAGGGCGTTAAAGACTAAAGAAGGTGCGGATAGCGGCGTGAAGGCGAGAAAGCAGAATGTGGCAACAGCAGGTTAACAGGTTATGCTAATGCTATTGAGTTTGGATCATGTGTTAAAATTCACTGTTCAAGTCCACACACGAATATTGGCCACTTACATCAGATATAGGAGGGAGGCTGGTGCCTTTTGTTTCATTCGTTCTCAGGGTGTGGGCATTACTGGCAATGCCACCATTTATCACCCATCCCTCATTGACCTGAAAAAGGTTAACTGGGTGGTTTCCAGGGCCATTTCTGAGGGGCAGTTAAATTCAACCATCTTCATGTGGATCTGGAGTCATGTATAAGTCATGAAGACCAAGCAAGAATGACACTGGTCTTCTTCCCCTAATGAACGTTGGTTGAGGGTGTGGCATGGACACAGATGTGCTCTCATCCTGAGGGACCCAACGGTTCCAGTACAATTATACCAAACAACTCAGCACTCCCACAAATCTGCTGGAGGGCAGATGCAGACCTGAGTGAAGACCCTATCTAATTGGACTAAAATCGGTCAGAGGACCAAGGACATGGGTCAGTGCCATTTATTACTGGATGCCTTGAGATATATATATATAGCATGGCTTATCATTCCAATCAGAAAATTGCAGAGTTATTGACATTAGTTTGTTGCAATGAGTGGCATAAAGGTAAGGAGGCAGAATGTCTTAATAGTGTTAATGTAATGTGTTAATCTGCTCTTGACACATTCTGCGATCTTACCTTTATTCCACTATCAGCATCTCCTTTAGCCTTTAACACTCCCTATTGCAAATATGGCATCATTGTCACTCTCTCCTTAGCCCCCACCTATCCCCGAATTCTATTTTGCAGTATCTCCTCTTAAATAGTGTAAAACCCATCACATTTCTACTTCTACTTAGCTCTGAAGATGAGTCATGCTGACTGAAAACGTTAACTCTGTTTCTCTCTCCACATATGTTGCCAGACCTGCTGAGTTTCTCCAGCATTTTCTGTATCTGTTGCTTGACAACACTTCGGTTCAATGTCAGTGATCCCTTTTCACATGGTTCAGTACATGGGGAACACCACCACCTGGAAGTTCCCCTCCGAGCCACTCACCATCCTGACTTGGAAATATATCGGCCGTTCCTTCACTGTCGATGGGTCAAAATCCTGGAACTCCCTCCCTAACAGCGCTGTGGGTGTACCTACACCACACAGGACAAAATCCTGGATCTCCCTCCCTAACAGCGCTGTGGGTGTACCTACACCACACAGGACAAAATCCTGGATCTCCCTCCCTAACAGCACTGTGGGTGTACCTACACCACAGGGGACAAAATCCTGGAACTCCCTCCCTAACAGCACTGTGGGTGTACCTACACCACAGGGGACAAAATCCTGGAACTCCCTCCCTAACAGCGCTGTGGGTGTACCTACACCACAGGGACAAAATCCTGTAACTCCCTCCCTAACAGCACTGTGGGTGTACCTACACCACGCGGACTGGTTCAAGAAGGCAGCTCACCCACCACCTTCTCAAGGGGCAACCAGGGACGGGCAATAGAAATGCTGGGCCTGGCCAGCGAAGCCCGCGTCCCGTGAAAGATCGAGAAAACAATCTCCGCCCTAAATGGGCGACCCTTTGTGTTTACCGAGTGCCTCCTCTCCCATGAGGGGGAGAAACCTCCTCTCAGCATCTGCCCTGTCAGGTCCCCTCAGGACCTTCCACGATTGTCGACCCCTGTGACCTGAGGGCTTTGGGGGCAAATGTTTTATTCACGATGTTTTCTTTTGACCCAGAGCAGCTTCAAAGCCCAGAAATCGCCGTGTTAAGGACCTCCAGTATATTCGCACAAGGGGAGTCCCTCCGAATCCAATGTGCCTCGCCCAGTTACCACCTCGGGGCCTCCTTCTACCTGCAGAAGGTTGGCGAGGCCTCCTACACCAGCTCCCTGGAGGCGGAAGCCGAGTACTCGAACGTCACCTTCGTGGTCCGGAACGTCAACCTGAGCCAGAGCGGCTTTTACACGTGCATGTACCAGCTGGAGAGGCGGGGTCAGCGCTACAATTCCACCCTGAGCGACAGGGCCAGGGTCACGGTGATCGGTAAGTGGCCACGTCGGGGGTCGAGCCGGGAGGCGCCCCGGGGCTGGGATTGCCGCCTGGGCCTGGGCCGTGGCGCGGAGACGGGGCGCCCGCCATTGACAGCAGCGCCTGAATCCCTGCTCCGGTCAGCTCGAGGGGACCAGGTTTAGGTTGGGGTGGACCACGGGCGACAGCGGCCGATTTGGAATGACGCCGGTTGGGTTAGATTCGGGAAGTGGCGGCACTTGTGAATGCCTCTCACAGAAACGTACGCGCACACACAGACACACACACACACACACACACACACAGACAGGCACACACATACACACACATAGACACACACTCACTCACAGGCACACACACACACACTCACTCAGGCACACACGCACACACATACATAGACACACACTCACTCAGGCACACACGCACACACACACATAGACACACACTCACTCAGGCACACACGCACACACATACATAGACACACACTCACTCAGGCACACACACACACACACATAGACACACACTCACTCAGGCACACACACACACACATACACACACACTCACTCAGGCACACACACAGACACGCACACACATAGACACACACTCACTCAGGCACACACACAGACACACACACACATAGACACACACTCACTCAGGCACACACACAGACACGCACACACATAGACACACACTCACTCAGGCACACACACAGACACACACACACATAGACACACACTCACTCAGGCACACACACAGACACACACACACATAGACACACACTCACTCAGGCACACACACACACACACACACACACACACATAGACACACACTCACTCAGGCACACACACACACACACACACACACACACAGACACACACACACACACATACACACACACACTCAGGCACACACACACACACACACACACACACTCACTCAGGCACACACACACACACATACACACACACTCACTCAGGCACACACACACATACATAGACACACACAGACACACACTCACTCAGGCACACACACAGACACGCACACACACACACATAGACACACACACAGACACGCACACACATACATAGACACACACTCTCTCAGGCACACACACACACACATACATAGACACACACACAGACACGCACACACACATACATAGACACACACTCACTCAGGCACACACACACACATACACACACACTCACTCAGGCACACACGCACACACATACATAGACACACAGTCACTCAGGCACACACACATACATAGACACACACTCAGGCACACACGCACACACATACATAGACACACACTCACTCAGGCACACACACACATACATAGACACACACTCAGGCACACACGCACACACATTCATAGACATACACTCACTCAGGCACACACACACACACACATACATAGACACACACTCAGGCACACACGCACACACATACATAGACACACACTCACCCAGGCACACACACACACACACACACACACATACATAGACACACACTCAGGCACACACGCACACACATACATAGACATACACTCACTCAGGTACACACACATACATAGACACACACTCAGGCACACACGCACACACATACATAGACACACACTCACTCAGGCACACACACACATACATAGACACACACTCAGGCACACACGCACACACATACATAGACATACACTCACTCAGGCACACACACATACATAGACACACGCTCAGGCACACACGCACACACATACATAGACACACACTCACTCAGGCACACACACACATACATAGACACGCACACACATACATAGACACACACTCAGGCACACACACACACACTCAGACACACACACGCACATATACATAGACACACACTCACTCAGACACACACACAGACAACACACACGTACATAGACACTCACTCAGGCACACACACACACTCAGACACACACACACACACACACATATACATAGACACACACTCACTCAGACACACACACACACATAGACACTCACTCAGGCACACACACACACTCAGACACACACACACACACATACACAGGCACACACTCAGACACACACACACGCACATATACATAGACACACACTCACTCAGGCACACACACACAGACACGCACACGCATACATAGACACACACTCACTCAGGCGCACACTCACACACACACACACACACACACACACACATACATAGACACACACTCACTCAGGCACACACACACATACACGCACACACACACATAGACACACACTCACTCAGGCACAGACACACACTCACTCAGGTGCGCGCACACACACACACACACAAGTAGACACACACTCACTCAGTCACACATGGACACACAGACACGCAGATACACACATACATAGACACATTCAGACACATACAGACACGCACATACATACATAGGCACGCACTCACTCAGACACACGCACATCCATACATAGGCACACACTCACTCAGACACACGCACATACATACATAGGCACGCACTCACTCAGACACACGCACATACATACATAGGCACGCACTCACTCACACACATGCACATATATACATAGACACACACTTACTCACAGGCACACAATCACAGAAACGCAGACACACATAAACACACAGACACACATATGTACACACGGACACACACACACATGCAAATGGACAGACACGCACACATGTAAGTATGCACACTTTCTCTCTCTCTCTCTCACACACAAAAACACACACACAGAGACAAAGTCGCTCACACACACACACACATGCACGTATGCACACAATCTCATACACACACACAATCTCACACACAAACTCACACACACACACTTTCACTAACACACACAAAAGCACAATTACACACACTCACAGAAACACACATGCACAGGCACACATATATATACACACACACACACACGCACATTCTCACACAGAGACACACATACAGACACATTGACAGACACACAAACAAACACATATCAACATCCTGGGGGTTACCATTGACCAGAACCAGAGCTGGACCAGCCATATAAATACTGTGGCTACAAGAGCAGGTCAGAGGCTGGGAATCCTGCAGAGAGTCACTCACCTCCTGACTCCCCAAAGCCTGCCCACCATCTACAAGGCACAAGTCAGGAGTGTGATGGAATACTCCCCACTTGCCTGGATGAGTGCAGCTCCCACAACACTCGAGAAGCTCGACACTGTCCAGGACAAAGCAGCCCCGCTTGATCGGCACCCCATCCACAAACATTCACTCACCCCACCACCGACGGACAGTAGCAGCAGTGTGTGTACCATCTACAAGATACACCGCAGGAACACACCAAGACTCCTTAGGCAGCACCTTCCAAACCCACGACCACTACCATCTAGAAGGACAAGGGCAGCAGACACATGGGAACACCACCACCTGGAAGTTCCCCTCCAAGCCACTCACCATCCCGACTTGGAAATATATCGGCCGTTCCTTCACTGTCGCTGGGGTTAAAATGCTGCAACTCCATCCTAATAGCGTGAGGGGAGGTGATGGTGTAGTGGCTTTGTCGCTGGACTAATGATCCAGAACCCGGGGGTAATGCTTTAGGGTCCCGTGTTCCAATCCCGCCACGGCAAATAGTGGAATTTGAATTCGACAATAATCTGGAATTAAAAGTCTAATGATGACCATGAAACCATTGTTGTAAAAACCCAGATGGTTCACTAATGCCCTTCAGGGAAGGGAATCTGCCCTATATGTAACTACAGGACCACAGCAATGTGGTTGACTGTGAAATGGCCAACAAGCCATTCAGTTGTGACAAGGGAACAAAACTGGACAGGATCAGAATCACACAGAGTGCAGAAGAGGCCCTTCGGCCCTTCGAGTCTGCACCGACACGTGAGAAACACCTGACCTACCTACCTAATCCCATTGACCCGCACTTGGCCCCATAGCCTTGAATGTTATGAGGTGCCAAGTGCTCATTCAGGTACTTTTTAAAGGATGTGAGGCTAACCCGCCTCCACCACCCTCCCAGGCAGCGCATTCCAGACCCTCACCACCCTCTGGGTAAAAAAAGTTTTTCCTCACATCTCCCCTAAACCTCCTGCCCCTCACCTTGAACTTATGCCCCCTGGTGACTGACCCTTCAACTAAGGGGAACAGCTGCTCTCTATCCATCCTGTCCATGCCCCTCATAATCTTGTACACCTCGATCAGGTCGCCCCTCAGTCTTCTCTGCTCCAACGAAAACAACCCAAATCTATCCAACCTCTCTTCATAACTTAAATGTTTCATCCCAGGCAACATCCTGGTGAATCTCCTCTGCACATCCTCCAGTGCAATCACATCCTTCCTATAATGTGGCGACCAGAACTGCACCCAGTACTCCAGCTGTGGCCTCACCGAGGCTCTATACAACTCCAACATGACCTCCCTACTTTTGTAATCTATGCCTCGATTGATAAAGGCAAGTGTCCCATATGCCTTTTTCACCACCCCACTAACATGCCCCTCCGCCTTCAGAGATCTATGGACACACACGCCAAGGTCCCTTTGTTCCTGTCAACTTCCTAGTGTCATACCGTTCATTCAATACGGCCTTGACAGGCCACCCAGCATCGATCTAGGCACCAGAAATGACAACGGAAATCTCAGCAATGTCGACCCTGCAAAAGTCTTCCTTACTAACACCGGCAAGCTAGTGCCAAAATTGGGAGAGCTGTCTCACAGATTACTCAAGCAGCAGCGTGGCCTAACCAAACTCATGGAATCAGATCTGACAGATAACGTCCCAGACCCTACCGTCAGTGTCCCTGGGTATGTCCTGTCCCACCAGCAGAACCGACCCAGCAGAGGTGGCAACACAGTGCCCTGGGAGTCCTGAAGATTAACTCCGGACCCTATGAAGTCTCACCATCAGGTCAAACATGGGCAAGGAAACCTCCTGCTGATGACCATGTACCGCCCTCCCTCAGTTGATGAATCAGTGCTCCTCTCCATGTTGAACACCACTTGGAGGAAGCACTGAGGGTGGCAAGGGTGCAGAATGTACTCTGGTTGGGGGACTTCAATGTCTAACACCAAGAGTGGCTCGGTAGCACAGCTACTGACCGAGCTGGCCAAGTCCTAAATGACATAACAGCTAGACCGGGTCTGCGGCAGGTGGTGAGGGAACCAACAAGAGGGGAAAACATACTTGACCTCATCCTCACCAACCTGCCTGCCGCAGATGCATCTGTCCATGACAGTATGGGCAGGAGTGACCACCACACAGTCGTTGCGGAGACAAAGTCCCGTCTTCACATTGGGGACACCCTCCATCGTGTTGTGTGGCACTACCACCGTGCTGAATGGGATAGATTTCGTAAACAGGACCATCAACTCAAGACTGGGCATCCATGAGGCGCTGTGGGCCATCAGCAGCAGCAGAATTGTACTCAAAGATAATCTGTAACCTCATGGCCCGGCATATCCCCCACTCTACCATTACCATCAAGCCAGGGGATCAACCCTGATTCAATGAAGAGTGCAGGACGGCATGCCAGGAGCAACACCAGGCACACCTAAAATTGAGATGTCAACCTGGTGAAGCTATAAAACAGGACTACTTGCATGCCAAACAGCATAAGCAGCAAGTGATAGACAAAACTAAGTGACCCCCATAACCAACAGATCAGATCTAAGCTCTGCAGTCCTGCCACATCCAGTCGTGACTGATGATGGACAGTTAAACAACTCATTGGAGGAGGAGGCTCCACAAATATCCCCATCCTCAATGATGGAGGAGCCCACACCAAGATATAGATGAAGCATTTGCTACAATTTGCAACCAGAAGTGCCGAGTGGATGATCCATTTCAACCTCCTCCGGAGGTCCCCAGCATCACAGATGCCAGTATTCAACCAATTTGATTCACTTCATGTGATATCAAGAAACAGCTGAAGGCACTGGATACTGCAAAGGCTGTGGGCCCTGACAATATTCCGGCAATAGTTCTGAAGACTTGTGCTCCAGAACTTGCCGCGCCCCTAGCCAAGCTGTTCCAGAACAATTACAATGCTGGCATCCACAGAGCTATGTGTAAAATTGCCCGGGTATGTCCTGTACACAAAAAGCAGGACAATTCCAACCCTGCCAATTACCGTCCCATCAGCCTACCCTCCATCATCAATAAAGTAATGGAAGGGATTATCAACAGTGCTATCAAGCAACACTTGCTTAGCAAGACCCTGCTCACTGACGCCCAGTTTGGGTTCTGCCAGGGCCACTCAGCTCCTGATTTCATTGCAGCCTTGGTCCAAACATGGACAAAAGATCTGACCTCCCTAGGTGAGGTGAGGATGTCTGTCTTTGATATCCAGGCCGCATTTGACAGAGTGTGGCATCAAGGAGCCTTGGCAAAAGTGGAGTCAATGGGACTCAGGGGGAAAACTCTTCTCTGGTTAGTCACAGCTAGCACAAAGGAAGATGGTTGTGGTTGTTGGAGGTCAGTCATCTCAGCTCTGGGACATCACTGCAGGAGTTCCTCAGGGTTAGTGTCCTCGGCCCAACCACCTTCAGCTGCTTCATCAATGACCTTCCTTCCATCATAAGGTCAGAAGTGGGGATGTTCGCTGATGTTTGCACAATGTTCAGCACCATTCGCGACTCCTCAGATACTGAAGCAGTCCATGTCCAAATGCAGCAAGACCTGGGCAATATCCAGGCTTGGGCTGACAAGTGGCAAGTAATATTCGCGCCACACAAGTGCCAGGCAATGGCCATCTCCAACAAGAGAGAATCCAACCATCACCCCTTGACATTCAATGGCATTACTGAACTACCACTATCAACATCCTGGTGGTTACCATTGCCCAGAAACTGAACTGGACCAGCCATATAAATGCAATGGCTACAAGAGCAGGTCAGAGGCTAGGAATCCTGCAGAGAGTAACTCACCTCCTGATGCCACAAAGCCTATTCGCCATCTACAAGGCACAAGTCAGGAGTGTGATGGAATACTCCCCACTTGCCTGGATGAGTGCAGCTCCCACAACACTCAAGAAGCTCGACACCGTCCAGGACAAAGCAGACCTGCTTGATCGGCAACCCATCCACAAACACTCACTCCCTCCACCACTGACGCACAGTAGCAGCAGTGTGTGCACCATCTACAAGATGCACTGCAGCAACTCGCCAAGGCTCCTTCGACAGCACCTTCCAAACCCACGGCCGCTACTACCTAGAAGGACGAGGGCAGCAAAGAAACGGGAACACCACCACCTGGAAGTTCCCCCTCTGAGCCACTCACCGTCCTGACCTGGAAATGTATCGGCCGTTCCTTCACTGTCGCTGGAACTCCCTCCCACCCCTAACTGTGGGTGTACCTACACCACATGGACTGCAGCGGTTTAAGAAGTCAGCTGGCGAACACCTTCTCAAGGGGCAATTAGGGATAGGCAATAAATACTGGTCTATCGAGCAGCGCCCACATCCTATGAACGAATGAAAAAAAAATCATTAAATACTGCCCTCTTTACCTGGCTACTGTTTTGCATTTACCTGGGAGAGGGAAGAATTGTGGTAACGCGAAATGTATGTTAAAGCCTCCAATTATACCTGACATTCACTTCCCTGGCATTCAGTGCAGCGGAATAGCAGTCCTGGCGCACAGAAGTCGGAGAATGTGAATTGATGTTAGTTTACACATGGTCGATTGTGTCAATGAAGCAATTATGCCTATTATGCATTTTCCCTGAATTTCGGTTGCATTGCTTTTGGGTTAAATGAAAAGCTGGCGAAATTCATATCAGGCGTTTCCTGCTGGGAATCAAAACCAAAATGGACCTCAGGTCTTCCCTTTATGTTTTACGACTGGCTTCCCCTCACCTCCACGCCTCTATACCCACCACCCCCCCCAAACCTCTCTCCAGGCAGTTGAAGCCCTTCTCCTCCTCCTTTATCCAGTACCGTTAAGGAGAGTGAGCAAGGCCACTGGAAACCAACCTGTTCGGGCTCACCGCTCTCCTCCCACTCAACCCAGTGCCCCAGCGATCTCCTATTTGTACTCCTGTCGTGAAACAAAAATTGAACAAAAACGATGTTTAAGACGGCGGGTGGTGGGGGCCGGTGGGGGTGGTGAGACGGTGGGTGGGGGGCCACGGGGGTCGAGGCAGAGGCAGCCCCCAGTTGGACATTGCGCCAGTTGTTGGCACCCATGACCCCAGGGTATCAGCCACACGCCTCGGCCCGTTGAAAGATAGGGAGGGCCTGAACAACCTCGTTCTCTGGCGTCTCATTCCCACGGTGACCTGATTTTCGCCACCTCCCTGTTTCATCCACTCTCCCTCCCCCACCCCCCCACTCCCCGTCTTGTTTTTCGCCTGCAGACCAGCCGACCAAGCCGCACATCCAGCTGTTCCGCACATCTGGCAAGTATTCCATCGGCGAGTACGTGAGCATCAGGTGCACCGCCTCCTCCATCTTCAGCGGGGCCATCTTCCTGCTGCTCAAGGTCGACGGGGAGACCCCCGTGGCCTACCAGGCCGTGCCAACGGCAGGATTCTCGATGACCTTCTCCATCGCCAACCTCACCTACGCCGACAACGGGTATTACCTCTGCCTCTACCAGCTCAAGAGGTCGGGAAAACTGTACAACTCCTCGGAGAGTGAGCGTGTCAAAGTGACCGTGACAGGTAAGGCTGGTCAACCCTTTCAGGGCTCAGATGACGGGCTGGCAGAAGAGTTTCGGCTCCTCCCCCTGAAGGGAAATAAGAACACGTAGGGAAAGGGGGGAGTGGCAGGTGGAGCAAAAGAGAAGGCCGGGGATAGGTTAGAGGCCCAGGGTAGATTGAATGTTAAAGCTGGCACCGAGCACGGGGCAAAGAAAGCGGTAATGAGAGCATGAAAGGCTAAAGCTTTTGGTCCGGAGTGGATGTTAATAGCAGAATAACGGTCAGCCCTGTCTGAAAGCGAAATAGCAGAATGTGTAAAGAGCTGAATGAAGGTCAGCACTGGTCCAGAGTAGGTGTTAATAGCAGATTAAAGGTCAGCACTGTCTGAAAGCAACATAGCAGAATGTGTAAAGAGCTGAATGAAGGACAGTGCTGGTCCAGTGTAGGTGTTAATAGCAGATTAAAGGTCAGCACTGTCTGAAAGCGAAATAGCAGAATGTGTAAAGAGCTGAATGAAGGACAGTGCTGGTCTAGAGTAGGTGTTAATAGCAGATTGAAGGTCAGCACTGGCTGAAATAAAAAAAAAAATACTTGAGAACAAGATACGGACTGACACTTTGGAGAAAAAATATCACTTTGTTCAGTGTTTATCTTTGCAATGATACAATTCAGAAAAATAAACACATTATAAAGAGGACAAAGAAAACATCTTTAGTGGGTGCAAGAGGGACACGGGAGATCCCGATTTCTGCCCTGCCATTTGGAAATGGCCCCTGTAAAAGTTGGTTCCGAGGGTTAATTCGAAACCCTCATCAGACATTAGTTGCATCCCTGAAGTTTGCGTTTACTGCGGCTGTCAAGGAGCATGCACTGCACCGCACAGGCCAAGCTTGGGGGCAGGAACTCGGAGTGAGTGACGGTACCGAAGTGAGAATGTCACTGAATTGGAAACCTGAGGCCCTGGGATCGAATCCCACCACAGTTGGTGGGTGGTGGAATCTGAATTCGATCAAAATCACTGGCATCTACCCGGCCGTGTGGGAAAGTTGCCCTGTGTACCAAAAGCAGGGTAAATCCAACCTAGCCAATTACCACACCATTGGTCTACCCTCGATTATCAGTGAAGCAATGGAAGGGGCTATCAAGCGGCACTTGCTTAGCAATAACCTGCTCACTGATGCCCAGTTTGGGTTCTGCCAGGGCCACTCAGCTCCTGACCTCGTTACAGCCTTGGTTCAAGCATAGGAGCTGAACTCCTGAGGTGAGGTGAGAGTGACTGCCCTTGACATCAAGGCAGCATTTGACCGAGTGTGGCATCAAGGAGCCCTAGCAAAACTGGAGTCAATAGGAATCACGGGCAAAACTCTCCGCTGGTTGGAGTCATAGCAAGCACAAAGGAAGATGGTTGTGGTGGTTGTAGGTCTGTTATCTCAGCTGCAGGAGTCCCTAAGGGCAGTGTCCTAGGCCCAACCACCTTCAGCTGCTCCATCAATGACCTTCCTTCCATCGTAAGGTCAGAAGTGGGGAATGTTCGCTGATGGTTGCACAATGTTCAGCACCATTCGCGACTCCTCAGATACTGAAGCAGCCCATGTCCAAATGCAGCAAGACCTGAACAGTATCTAGGCTTGGGCTGACAAGGCAAGTGACATTTGTGACACACAGTGACCATCTCCAACAAGAGAGAACCCAACCATCGCCCCTTGATGTTCAATGGCTCCCCCCATTATCAACATCCTTGGAGTTCCCACTGACCAGAAACTGAACTGGGACCAGCCATATAAATACTGTGGCTAAAAGAGCAGGTCAGATGCTAGGAACCCGGTGGTGAGTAACTCACCCCCTGACTCCCCAAAGCCTGTCCACCATCTACAAGGCACAAGTCAGGAGGGTGATGGAATACTCCCCAATTGCCTGGATGAGGGCAGCTTCCACAACACTCAAGAAGCTGGACATTGTCCTGGAAAAATCAGCCTGCTTTATTGGCCACACATTCACAGTAGCAGCAGTATGTGTACCATCTACAAGATGCACTGCAGCAACTCACCAAGGCTCCTTAGGCAGCACCTTCCAAACCCACAATCACTACCACCTATAAAGAAAAGAACAGCGGATAGATGTGAACACCTACACCTGGAAATTCCACACCAATTCACTCAACATCCTGACTTGGAAATATATTGGCCGTTCCTTCACTGTCACTGGGTCAAAATCCTGGAACTCCCTCCCTAACAGCACTGTGGGTGTACCTACACCACATGGACAAAATCCTGGAACACCCTCCCTAACAGACTGTGGGTGTACCTACACCACACGGACAAAATCCTGGAACTCCCTCCCTAACAGTGCTGTGGGTGTACCTACACCACAGGGACAAAATCCTGGAACTCCCTCTCTAACAGCACTGTGGGTGTACCTACACCACACGGACCAAATCCTGGAACTCCCTAACAGCACTGTGGGTGTACCTACACCACATGGACAAAATCCTGGAACACCCTCCCTAACAGACTGTGGGTGTACCTACACCACACGGACAAAATCCTGGAACTCCCTCCCTAACAGTGCTGTGGGTGTACCTACACCACAGGGACAAAATCCTGGAACTCCCTCTCTAACAGCACTGTGGGTGTACCTACACCACATGGACAAAATCCTGGAACTCCCTCCCTAACAGCGCTGTGGGTGTACCTACACCACAGGGACTGCCGGTTCAAGAAGGCAGCTCACCCACCACCTTCTTAAGGGCATCGAGCGATGGGCAATGAATACTGGCCCAGCCAGAGAAACCCACATCTCGTGAATAAATTTTTAAAAATCAGGAACTTCATGTCTTATTAATGACCGGTGGGGGGGAAATCCATCTAGTTCACCAATCCTCTTTAGGGAAATAAATCTTCTGTTCTTTATGTGGTCTAATCTACCTATGACTCCAGACACTCAGCAATATGGTTGGCTCTACACTCCCTGGAACCTGCACCATGTGGATTGTGCGGGTGTACCCACACTACGCGGACTGCAGCGGTTCTAGAAGACAGTTGGCCACCAGCCTCTCCAGGGTCAATTAGAGATGGGCAGTTAATGCTGCACCTTGCCAGCAACGCCCACATCCCACGATTGAATGATACAAGGACCAGCTGTTGGTACACTGCTGCCACTCTCTGCCACCTCCGCAGCATCCACCTTGTTAATTTGACTTGAGGCTAGCAGATTGCCCGCATCAAGTTTCTGACAGTGCGCGTTCATCAAATAATGAGTCTTGCATGACAATTTTGACTGTTCCTCATTGACGGTTGTCTCCGCTGAGCATTATGGTAAGTAAAAAGTCAGCTTGGGCAGAATTGCATTGGCAGGCAATTAAACGCATTGCCTCACTGTCCAGTCCCACGTACTGTGTGGGAATGCACTTTGGGAAAGGAAGGACTGGCAAACTGGAGCTCATTTCTCCTTGGTGAAAGAAATAAAGGATGGCTGACCGAGCTGAGGTCTTTAAAACTACGAAAGGCTTTAATAGGGTGGGCGCTCTTCATTAACTGGACCGTTAATGTAAGATAGCTACCGAAAATCCAACCGGGAAGTCGGGATGAACTTCCTTTACCCAAATGATGGTGAGAACACTGAGCTTTGTTGCCTGAGGGAGAGTTCGAGGTGAATCCTACAGATGCATTTGAGGGGAAGCTAAACAAACAGACAAAGGCACTGGGCACACGTTTGCAGTAGACAGGGAGTGAGGCCTGGTGATGTGGGATTTAGGTGGGGAGGCCCGAATGGAGCATAAACACTTGGGCACGATCGAGGCTTGGGTGGGTACCACAGGGGCTTGGCACCTTTGTTGGCACCTTTAGTCGTACTTAAATTTCATTTTTGTTAGTCTTCTTTCAGAGTTTCTCTTTGTTTTCGCAATTTCCCTTTAAGGGGCTGCCATTTAATTTGCCCCCTTGTTTTATTAATTGAGTTTAATTGTTTTTTTACCCCCGAAAATAGTATAAACACTAGCATGCGCTGCTTTGGTGTTGCATGTATAAAGTTATGAGGGGGCGTATTTAGGATAGACAGGGACTTTTCCCCTTGATAGAGGGATCAATAATCAGGGGGCATAGATTTAAGGTAAGGGGCAGGAGGTTTAGAGGGGATGTGAGGAAGAATTTTTTTCACCCAGAGGGTGGTGGGAATCTGGAACTCACTGCCTGTAAGGGTGGTAGAGGCAGAAACCCTCATAACATTTAAGAAGTATTTGATTGTGTACTTGTGATGCCTTGGCATATAAGGCTATGGGCCTAGTGCTGGCAAATGGGATTAGAATAGACCATAAGACATAGGAGCTGAAATTAGGCCATTCGGCCCATCGAGTCTGCTCCGCCATTCAATCATGGCTGATAATTTTCTCAACCCCATTCTCCCGCCTTCTCCCCATAACCTTTGATCCCCTTACCAATCAAGAACCTATCTATCTCGCTCTTGAATACACTCAATGACCTGGCCTCCACAGCCTTCTGTGGCAATGAATTCCATAGATTCACCACTCTCTGGCTAAAGAAGTTTCTCCTCATCTCTGTTCTAAAAGGTCTTCCCTTTACTCTGAGGCTGTGCCCTCGGGTCCTAGTCTCTCCTACTAATGGAAACATCTTCCCCACGTCCACTCTATCCAGGCCTTTCAGTATTCTGTAAGTTTCAATCAGATCCCCTCCCTCATCCTTCTAAACTCCATCGAGTATAGACCCAGAGTCCTCAAACGTTCCTCATCTGTTAAGCCTTTCATTCCTGGGATTGTTCTCGTGAACCTCCTCTGGACCCTCTCCAGGTGCCAGCACTAGTTAGGTACTTGTTTGACCGGCGCAGACTAGATGGGCCGAAGGGCCTTTTTCTGTGCTCTATCACTCTATGCCAAATGTGGTGTTATATGGAATCCTCTGCAACCCACAGAGTTGGCTGTTAGGCTAAGGGTGCCAACGCTGGGGTTCCTCCCCACCCAGTCCCCCCCGCAATCACCCTACTTCTTCCACACTTCGTGCTGTTTGCCCTCACCCTCGCTTGCAAACCCCTCCGTGGTCTCACCTCCCCCCCATCCCCAATTCTGAAGTCTCCTCCAACCCCACAACCCTTTGATCTGCCCTGCTGTCACCCAGTTCCACCCTCCTCGAGCATCAGCGACAATCATTAGGAAGGCAAATGGGATGCTGGTTCCTTACTGAAAGGGCGGTGGTGGAGAGTGGGGTAGAAATGTAGGGAAGGGCTTGCTACAACGATACAGGGCATTCGTGAGTCTGCGTATCATTAATATCTCCTCACTGAAGGAAGGGTATACTTGCAGCGGAGGCAGTTGAGGTGCATTGTTGGCCTACTGTTAATGCACTAGGCTAATGCAGGTTCAAATCCCTCCCGGAACTCCTCCTGCCTTTTTTACCCGTGTCGGAGGCTACTTAACCCGACACGTCTGTGGAAGATGCCAGCTCCCAATGTGGCCCCCTCCTCTGCATTGCCGGGGGAGACTAAACGCAGACTGGGTGCCTGCTTTGCGGAACACCTTCGGTCTGTCCGCAAGCATGACCCAAACCTCCCTGTCGCTTGCCATTTCAACACTCCACCCTGCTCTCATGCCCACATGTCCGTCCTTGGCTTGCTGCATTGTTCCAGTGAAGCCCAACGCAAACTGGAGGAACAGCACCTCATCTTCCGACCGGGCGCTTTACAGCCTTCCGGACTGAATATTGAGTCCAACAACTTCAGACCACGAACTCTCTCCTCCGTCTCGACCGCACCCTTTTGAAATCCATTTTTTAACGTTGAATTTAAATTTAAATTTATTTTTATGCGTTATTTATTGATTGATTCGTTCAGTTTTTTTTGATCCTTTACCCCCAGTCACCACACCCCACCCTCCAAAAAGGGCCATCTATCACTTGTTCCTATGTTGTGATCTCACTGAACGCTGACCCTTCTGCTATTCAGACATTCCGCTATTGTACCTTTATGCCACCATCAACACCTTCTTTAGACTTTAACGCTATCATTAACACTCCCTTCGTCTTGCGTCCAGGACATCTTTGTCAATCTCTCCTGAGATCACACCTATAGCCGACCTTCCACCTTGCTCCCCCTGCTCCACCCCCAGTATAAAATGCATCAAATGTCTACTGCTGTCCAGCTCTGAAGGAGGGCCATACGGAGATGAAACGTTAAGCCTGTTTCTCTCTGTGTAGACGCAGGATGGGGTGGGATCGGACCAGCCGCGGACTACGCACCGCCTCTGTCCTTACGCCCTCTTGCGGCCAATTGAGTTAGCTCAGCAGGAGCTGCGTGGGATGGGCAGAGACGATCTGACAGTGGCCATTTTGGGGAACCTCTCACCCGCCGGGGCCCCCCCCCTTCAGAACCCTTCTGGAAGGGTCCCGCCACTTTGTAGCATCACAGGTGTGCGATATGAACACCAGGGCTAAGGAAATGGTTGGGGGCAAAACGAGTGGGGCCTGAGCGACCGCGCCGAACACACAGTGCTTGATATTTAGTGCAGTCAGCGCTATCTAATTCTATGTCAGACAGATGTTCTACCCAGTGAGTTCCTGTTGTGACTTGCCAAGATGATCCCGCTTTTGGTCTAACGATGTTGACACGAACGTATGAATTAGGAGCGGGAGTAGACCACTCGGCCCCTCCAACCTGCTCGCCCATCCAATAAGACCATGCCTGATTTAATTGTAACCTCAACCCCACATTCCTGCCTCTCCCTGATTAGCCCTTCACCCCTCCTTGTTTACCAAGAATCGATCTTGCCTTAAAAATATTCAAAAACTCTACTTCCACCGGCCTTCTGAGGAAGAGGGTGCCAAAGACTCATGAACCCCAGAGAGAAAAAAACATCACAAGTTGCAATGCACTTAATATGACTGGACTGATAAAGTTCAGCTTCGTAAATGTGCAATGGATGTAAGAAATATCAAATGGAGTTTTGAGGCAGAGTCTTTGAATGTTTTTAAGGCCGAGGTAGATCGATTCTTGGTTAACAAGGGGGGGTGAAAGGTTATCGGAGGGGGGGGGAGGCCGGAATGTGGGGTCGAGGTTACAATCAGATCAGGCATGATCTAATTGAATGGGGGAGCAGAGTCGAGGAGCCGAATGGCCTACCCCTGTTCCTCATTCGTATATTTGTATGCTGTTCAGTTTTGGCATCTAAGTTCCGAAGAAGAGTCATATTGGACTCAAAACGTTAACTCTTTGTCTCTCTTCACAGATGCTCCCAGACCTGCTGAGTTTTTACGACACTTTCTGTTATTTTTATCTAGAACTCCGAACGTGGTTTTATGTTACAACGTAAGAGGTGACGCCTGAGCCTTTGGCCAGAGTTGTCCTCACTGGAGTTTAGAAGAATAAGAGGCGTCTTGATGGATGCATATAGGACCCTCAGGGGATTTGACAGGGTGGATGTGGAGAGGATGTTTCCCCTTGTGGGAGAATCTAAACCTAGACATAGAATCTAGACCTTAGGTCACCACATTATAGGAAGGATGTGATGGCACTGGAGGGGGTGCAGAGGAGATTCACCAGGATGTTGCCTGGGATGAAACATTTGAGTGATGAGGAGAGGTTGGATAGACTTGGGTTGTTTTCGTTGGAGCGGAGAAGACTGAGGGGCGACCTGATCGAGATGTACAAGATTATGAGGGGCATGGACAGGGTGGATAGGGAGCAGCTGTTCCCCTTACTTGAAAGGTCAGTCACAGGTGGACATAAGGTCAAGGTGAGGGGCAGGAGGTTTGGGGGGTGGGTGTGAGGAAAAACTTTTTTTACCCAGAGGGTGGTGAGGGTCTGGAATGCGCTGCCTGGGAGGGTGGTGGAGGCGGGTTAGCCTCACATCCTTTAAAAAGCACCTGGATGAACACTTGGCACGTCATGACATTCAAGGCGATGGGGCCAAGCGCTGGTCAATGGGATTAGGTAGGTAGGTCAGGCGTTTCTCACAGTGTCGGTGCAGACTCGATGGGCCGAAGGGCCTCTTCTGCACTGTGTGTGTGATTCTGTGATAGACGTCACTGTTTGTAAATATGGGTTCGTCCATTTAAATGGAGACGAGGAGAATTTCCTTCTCTCAAAGGTTGGTGAGCCTTTGGAAATCTCTTCCCCAAAAGGCGTTGGGAACAGGGTCTTTAAATATGTTTAAGGCCGAGCGTGATAGATTCTGGTTAAGCAAGGTGGGGGTGGGTGAAAGGTTATTGGGGGGGTCGGCCGGAATGTGGGGCTGAGGTTACAATCAGATTGGCCGTCAGCTTATTGAATGGCGGGGCAGGCTCGAGGGGCCGAGTGGCCTCCTCCTGTTCCTGCTTCATATGTTCGGACAGCGTGGGATTGAAACAGGTAACCTTTGCTCTGTATATTTCTGAATGGGGAGGAAACTCATCCTGGCTAAGAATGGAGAACAGGCCGTGTTGCATTCGTTGCTTGGTCCAATCCCCCGCCCGGTCGCCGTCCAATCAACATGCCCGTGGAGCTGAAATCGAGCGGGATTTAGAATAGGCGATGTAAAGGTGACCCGGGGCGAATTTCTAGATCCAATGATGCCCCCCTCCACCCAACCCCGGCCAAAACGGTTTGACCCGGGCCTCTGGAGCAAAGCGATTCACCCGTGATCACTCTCTCTTTCTTTCCCCCGCCTCAGATGTCCTGTTGCGGCCCTCGATTTCGGTGTTGCGGACGTCCGGCATGTTCGTCCAAGGCGAGGCCGTCAACTTCCGCTGCTCGTCGGCCAGCGTCTTCGCGGTGATCACCTTCTACCTCTACAAAGTGGGCGAGTCGGGACCGGTGGCCTCGGTGGGGCCGACGTCAGCCTCCAGCGCCATCCTGACCATCCACAACATCAGCATGCACCAGGAAGGCTACTTCACTTGCATGTTCAAAGTGCTGATCAACCACAAGATGCACTCGTCCACTCACAGTGACCGGGTCCAGGTCGCCATCACAAGTGAGTCGCCGATTTCCCCCCCCCCACCCCCGCTTTCTGGTTTCGAGGTCGCTCCGCATGAGTGACTGAGGCGAAGAGGCAGAGGGCGATGTATCTAAAAGTAAAAATAAAAAACTGCGGATGCTGGAAATCCAAAACAGAAACAGAAACACCTGGAAAAACTCAGCAGGTCTGGCAGCATCGGCGGAGAGGGGAGCACAGTTGACGTTTCGAGTCCTCGTGACCCTTCAACAGAACTAAGTAAAATTAGGAAAGGGGTGAAATATAAAAGCTGGTTTAAGGTGGGGGGTTTGTTGGGACAAATAGCCAGTGATAGGTGGAGATAACCAAAATCTGTCACAGATAAAAGCACAAAGAGGTGTTGAAGGTGGTGATATTATCTAAAGGAATGTGCTAATTAAGAGTAGAAGACAGGACAGATAAGGTGCAGATGGCTCTAGTGGGGGGTGGGGAATACTAAAAGGTAGAAATAAACAATGGGTGGAAATACATTTAGAAATAATGGAAATAGGTGGGAAAAGAAAAAATCTGTATAAATTATTGGGCTGAATATTGAGTTCAACAATTTTAGATCTTGAACTCTCTCCTCCATCCCCACCCACTTCCCGTTTCTTCCCCCTCCTTTTTGTTTTTTCCAATAATTTAAATAGATTTTTCTTTACCCACCTATTTCCATTATTTTTAAATGTATTTCCACCCATTGTTTATTTCTACCTTTTAGTATTCCCCCACCCCCCACTAGAGCCATCTGCACCTTATCTGCCCTGTCTTCCACTCATAATTAGCACATTCCTCTAGATAATATCACCACCTTCAACACCTCTTTGTTCTTTTGTCTATGACAGATTTTGGTTATCGCCACCTATCACTGGTTGCTTGTCCCAACAAACTCCACCCCCCCAAACCCTCCTTAAACCAGCTTATATTTCACCCCTTTCCTAATTTTACTTAGTTCTGTTGAAGGGTCATGAGGACTCGAAACGTCAACTGTGCTCTTCTCCGCCGATGCTGCCGGACCTGCCGAGTTTTTCCAGGTATTTCTGTTTCTGTTTTAGCGATGGATCTGAGTTTGCTGATGAGGCCAAGCTAGGGTGGGAAGGTAAGCTGCGGGGAGGAGACTGAGAGGCTGAAAGTCGGGCGAGTGGGCAAAAGGTGACTGATGGGAATGTAACGCAGCGGAGTGCAAGGCTGTTTACTTTGGCCATGAGACTGAAAGAAAACAGAATTTTTTTCTTTATCTAAAAAGGTGAGGGAATTATAAGTGTCGATGATCAAAGGGTGTGTTTGTAGAAGGAACGCGGAAAGTTAGCATGCAGGCGTAGCAAGTAAGGAGGAAGGCAAATGGCATGTTGGCCTTTATTGCAATGGGATTGGAGTACAAGAATGAAGAAGCCTTGCTACTGTTGTGCAGGGTTTTTGGTGAGACCCCATCTGGAATATGGTGCGCAGTTCTGGTCTCCGTGTTAAATGAAGGATGTACTTGCACTGGAGGTGGTGCAGTGAAGGGTTCACTAAATTGGTCCCTGGGATGAGAGGCTGTGTAAACTGGGTTTATATTAGAACCATAGAACCATAGAACACTACAGCACAGAAAAACAGGCCATTCGGCCCTTCTAGTCTGTGCCGAAATATTATTCCGCTAGTCCCATTGACCTGCACCCAGTCCATAAGCCTCCAGACCTTTCCCATTCATGTATCTATCCAATTTATTCTTAAAACTTAAGAGTGAGCCCGCATTTACCACGTCAGATGGTAGCTCGTTCCACACTCTCACCACTCTCTGAGTGAAGAAGTTCCCCCTAATGTTCCCCCTAAACCTTTCCCCTTTCACCCTAAAGCCATGTCCTCTCGTGTTTATCTCTCCTAATCTAAGTGGAAAGAGCCTACTCACATTTATTCTGTCTATACCCCTCACAATTTTGTAAACTTCTATCAAATCTCCCCTCATCCTTCTACGCTCCAAGGAATAAAGTCCTAACCTGTTTAATCTTTCCCTGTAACTCAACTCCTGAAGACCCGGCAACATCCTAGTAAATCTTCTCCGCACTCTCTCAATCTTACTGATATCCTTCCTGTAGTTAGGCGACCAGAACTGCACACAATACTCCAAAGTTGGCCTCACCAATGTCTTATACAACCTCACCATAACATCCCAACTCCTATACTCAATACTTTGATTTATGAAGGCCAGTATGCCAAAAGCATTCTTTACAACCTTGTCTACCTGTGATGCCACTTTCCGGGAATTATGTATCTGAACTCCCAGATCCCTTTGTTCGTCCGCACTCCTCAGTGCCCTACCATTTACTGTGTATGTCCTACCTTGGTTTGTCCTTCCAAAATGTAACACCTCACACTTTTCCGCATTAAATTCCATCTGCCATTTTCTGGCCCATTTTTCCAGTTGGTCCAGATCCCTCTGGAGATATTCTCTGGAGTTTAGAAGAATGGGAGGCGATCTCATTGAGACCTGCAGGATTGTGAAGGGGTTTCCCAGGGTGGGCACCGAGGGGTCGATTCCGCTGGTCGGGGGGAATCTAAAACACGGGGGCACAATGTCGGGATAAGGGGGCCGATCATTTAGGACTGAGATGAGAAGGAATGCCTTCACTCGAAGGGTTGGGAATCTAGCCCAGAGGATTGTGAATGCTCCATCGTTGAGGGCCGGGATGGACAGATTTTTGGCCTCTCCGTTAATGGTGGGATATGGGGAGCGAGCAGGAAAATGGAGTGGAATCCCAAGTTTAGCTGTGAGCACATTGAATGGCAGAGCAGGCTCGATGGGCCGAATGGTCTACTCCAATCCCTGTTTCTTATGCCCTTGCGTCCCCCTGAAATAGATACTTAAACGTGCATACGTCACACGATGGTCACCATAGCCTTAGGGAAACAAGGGAGATTTACCACAATGGTAGCCTCTGTATGGGAATCTAGTTGTGTGGAGCCACTGGGGGTTGCTTTAGACCAGGGAACGTTCAACTAAGGTTGGTAGCTTGGCGCCAAGAATGAGCAACATGAAAGAGAATAGAGAACTCATGCATGTTCTCCTCAGAACAAAGAAGGTTATGTGGAGATTTCATTGCGTTGATCAAAATTATCAGGGGCTTTAATAGACTAGGGGTGGGGGTAGGCGTGAAAGTGTGGGGGCGGAAGGTGGGACAGGTTTCCTGGCCAATAACAAAAGGATACACAGTTAAGATAAGATAATTGAGGTTTAGATGCAGGTTCAGAAGTCAGGAGTCAAGTTCATGGTGCAGCTCATTTATACATGCTAGAAGCAATGTACATTTATACTCAGGGACCCGGTCGCTTCAGACAAAAGAAATATGGTCAAACCTTATGCCTTTGGTTGAAGCCGGGAGCCTGGGGAGCCTACAGTGCTCCGTTGCTGTCTCCATGGCAACGCGTCGAACGACCCGATTCAGCCGGCCCGCCAAACGGCACCCGTTTGTCCCGTCGCCAACATCGCAGTGACGCTTGGAGACTTGGCGCTCGGGTGTTTTCCCTGATGAGCGTCAGGCGTGAATCTTTGACGAGGCTGTCTCTCGTTTCGGCGTCAGTCCTGTTCTGCGCTGCGAGCGACTGAGACATACGATAAACGTCAGATAAGGCGAGATGCAACAATGGGGCAGGCGCTCGTGTAGTTACGAGCCACGATATTTGAAGACATCCATGTGTTCCTCCTCGTGAGGTGATGTTGAGCCCCTCCTACATTCGCTCATACACTCCTGCCTTACAGACCTTGCAATTCTTTATTCTTAAGAGGGCAACAAACTTACGAGGATATATACATTTTAAAAAGGTATTCATAAAATTTACAACATACGTTTGCAGAAAACAGCTTAGCGTCTGATACAAAGGGTTCCCTGAAGACTTTGAAGATGAGATTCAATTCTCTTAGATACTGCCGAATCTCAGACATGTACATCTTCTCTCAATCATAGTAAGTTTGTTCGTCAGTGGTAATGGCTTCCTCTTCCATGACACCCAAACCTTCCTCATCTTGATGGAACATATCCATTAGTACCTTATTGGCACACATGGCCTCTTTAATGTCTTGTTGGGTGATTTCGTAGTGTCGTATGTTTCGTACACCTCTCATGCTTTGCAAGATGGTGGTTCTGCTTGCAGAGGTGCAGGATTATATTCTGCATGGCCCTACCTCCTCCCTGAGCTTAACTCACCACCACCCCACCTCCCCCCCCCAACACCAATCGCCCCCCTCCCCCACCACCTTCCCACTGTAGAAATCAGGATTCTGGCTCCCCAGGAAGGGGCAACCTTGTCCGTCAATGCACAGCGGGGGTAAGAGATGCCAAAAGATTGGGTTGACTTGCGTTCAGGCCTTGCGTTCACAAGAGTTGCCTCCCTTTTATCTTTCAGGCAAGGCAGAACGACCCACGATATCCAGGAACACCGAGTTTCATCTGTACCCCCAGGGGCAGCTACTCACCCTGCTCTGCACAGCCCCGAAAGCCTACCGGACCCGCAATTTCCAGCTGTACCAGAATGGGCTGGAGATAAGCACCAGGTTGACCGTGCGCGACTCAGTTGCGGAGTTCACCATGGTGAACACGACGATGGCCAATCAGGGAGACTACACTTGCGCGTACCGGACAACCATCGCCGGGCGGGAGTACAACTCCACCCAGAGTGAATCCCTCGCGATCGCTATTTCAGGTAGGCAGCCGAAGTCCCGCGCAAAGAAAATCGAGACTCGAAACGAGCACATCCCACATGGTGGCAGCGTCGGGCCGATCGGGGTCAATCTGCTCTCGAACAACGATCCAATTTTTCATTGAAGAGCAAAAAAGAATTGCGGACGCTGGAAATCCGAAACAAAAACAAAAACAAAAAAATAACCTGGAAAAGCTCAGCGGGTCTGGGAGCATCGGCGGAGAGGGAGCACCGCTGACGTTTCGAGTCCTCACGACCCTTCAACAGAACTAAGTAAAAATAGAAGAGAGGTGAAATATAAGCTGGTTTAAGTTGGGGGGTGGGGGTGGGGGTGGGGGTGGGACAGGTAGAGCTGGATAGAGGGCCAGTGATAGGTGGAGATAACCAAAAGATGTCACAGACAAAAGGACAAAGAGGTGTTGAAGGTGGGGATATTATCTAAGGAATGTGCTAATTAAGGGTAGAAAGCAGGACGGGCAAGGTGCAGATAGCCCTAGTGGGGGTGGGGTGGGGTGCAGGAATCGATAAAGGCTAATTGTTTTATCTCTACCTTTTAGCCTATTTTGATTCCTTCACCCCACCCCGTCCCCGCTAGGGCTATCTGTACCTTGCCCGTCCTGCTTTCTACCCTTAATTCGCACATTCCTTTAGATAATATCACCACCTTCAACACCTCTTTGTCCTTTTGTCTGTGACATCTTTTGGTTATCTCCACCTATCACTGGCCCTCTATCCAGCTCTACTTGTCCCACCCTCCCCTTAAACCAGCTTATATTTCACCTCTCTTCTAATTTGACTTAGTTCTGTTGAAGCGTCTTTCGGACTTGCTCCTCTCCGCCGATGCTGCCAAACCTGCTGAGTTTTTCCAGGTATTTTTGTTTTTATTTTTGTTTCGAGTTGGAATCGGATTGGATTGGAGGACATTTTGAAAAATGCAGCCCCTTGATATGAAGTTAGCAGGATCGGTGTCCAATAAATGAGCAATTTCAGACTTTGGATACGTGTAGAGAGTGGCCAATATCATATCTGACCATGCACATCTTCCCCTTCGATCAGACAATATTAAACAGAGGACCCAATTCTGAAAGGGGTACCAGGGTCAGAGGGACTTAAAATACATCATTGAAGACGGCAAGGGCAGGTTAAGAAAATCTCTTGAAAAGCATAGAGTACCCTAAGCTTTATTATTAGAGTACAGGAGCAAGGAGGTGATGTTGAATTTGCATCAGACACTAGTTCAGCCTCAGCTGGGGTATTGCGTCCAGTTCTGAGTACCGCTCTTTAGGAAGGTTGTGAAGGCTTTGGAGAGTGCAGAGAAGATTCACGGGAATGGTCCCCGGGATGAGGGACTTGGGTGACGTGGATATATTGGGGAAGGCGGGACTGTCTTCCTTGGAGAAGAGAAGATTGCCAGGAGATTTGATAGGGGTGCTCAAAATCGCGAGGGGGCCTGGACAGGGTAGAAGAGGGTGAACCTGTTCCCATTGGTCGTGGCGGGGGGGGGGAGAGGAGATCAAGAAGGAGAAGGCACGGATTGAAGGGGATCCGGCGGAAGAAGCAACAGCGACCTGGGGAGAAACAGCCTCAGGCATTGGGAGGGGTTCCGGATCTGGAACGCGCTGCCTGAGAAGGCCCGGGGGAGGCAGCTTCAATCGAGGCTTTGAAAAGGGAAGGAAACTGTGGTCTGAAAACGAAGTGTGTGCAGGGTTACAGGGAGAAGGCAGAGGTGGGGCGGGGTGGGGCGGTGAGTTGCTCGGTTGAAGAGCCAGTACAGACAGGATGTGCCGAATAGCCTCCTTCCGTGCTGTGATCATCCTGTAATTCTGCTTGACCCTGCAGTTGAGCTCAGCCAAACAGGGACTTGGAAATGTGGATGGTACAATAGTGGTGGCTTGTATTAGGTAGACAGTAGCCGCCCGACATTCAGCTCGATTTACATCAATGAAATTGTACAGTGGACGGTAAGACGCTGGTAATATCCGCTCCTTTCTCCAGGCGGGGACTATACCAGGCGCCAGTAGCACGATCACCTGTTACTTTGCTCCAGCCACAAGATGAATATGCCAGGATTTTGACCCCGTGACAGTGAAGGAACGGCCGATATATTACCAAGTCAGGATAGCGAGCGACTCGGAGGGGAACTTCCAGGTGTGAGGCTGACAGGGTTAATTCTTCGAGAAGTTGCTATCAGTTGAATAGGTCAGAGGCTGGGAATCCTGCGGCGGAGAGTAACTCAACCTCCTGACTCCCCCAAAGCCTGTCCACCATCGACAAGGCACAAGTCAGGAATGTGATGGAATACTCCCCACTTGCCTGGATGTGTGCAGCTCCCACAACACTCGAGAAGCTCGACACCGTCCAGGACAAAGCAGCCTCGCTTGATCGGCACCCCATCCACAAACATTCACTCCCTCCACCACCGACGCACAGTAGCAGCAGCGTGTGTACCATCTACAAGATGCACTGCAGGAACTCACCAAGGCTCCTTCCACAGCACCTTCCAAACCCACGGCCACTACCGTCTAAAAGGACAAGGGAAAAGATAGATGGGAAAACCACAACCTGGAAGTTCCCCTCCCAGTCACTCACCATCCTGACTTGGAAATATATCGGCCGTTCCTTCAGTGTCACTGGGTCAAAATCCTGGAACTCCCTCCCTAACAGCACTGTGGGTGTACCTACACCACAGGGACAAAATCCTGGAACTCCCTCCCTAACAGCACTGTGGGTGTACCTACACCACAGGGACAAAATCCTGGAACTCCCTCCCTAACAGCACTGTGGGTGTACCTACACCACAGGGAACTGCAGAGGCTCAAGAAGGCGGCTCACCACCGCCTTCTCAAGGGGCCAAAAGGGATGGGCAATAAATGCTGGCGTCAGCTTGTGATGCTCACACCCCATGAATGAATTAAGATAAAAAAACCACCTTCTCGAGGGCGATTAGGGATGGGCAATAAATGCTGGCCTAACCAGCGATGCCAACAGCCCACGGATGAATTTTTAAAAAAAACCTTTGTAAGGGGGCAATTAGGGATGGATAATAAAAGCTGGCCTAGGTAGAGACCCTCACATCGCATCAAAGAATAACTAAGGAAGCTTCTGATGGGCAATTAGGGATGGATAATAAATGCTGACCTAGCAAGCTGTTCACAGGCTAGGGATAGAACTGTATTACAGAGGGTGCAGAGGAGATTGGCATGAATGTTGGCAGGACTGGGAAATTGTAGCTAAGCAGAGAGATTGGGCAGGGTGAGGTTGTTCTGCCTGGAGCAGAGGAGTAGGAAAGGAGATTTGATTGAGATGTACAAAATTGTGAGGGGCCTGGCCGGAGGGCTTCTTAACTTCAGCAGGGAGGTCAGTGTCCAGGGGGTGTAGAATTACAGCGCTTGGTATTAAAGGCGAGAGAGGAGATGAGGTAAAAGTCTTTCAACCCAAGAGGGTCGCAGGGTCCGGGTGAGCAAATGCTAAG
>NW_027598229.1:32500-50567 GCF_964194155.1 Cetorhinus maximus | reverse complement strand
GCCATGTCAATACCTGCGGCTACAAGAGCAGGTCGGAGGCTGGGAATCCTGCAGAGAGTCACTCACCCTCCTGACTCCCCCCCTCTAAAGCCTCTCCACCATCGACAAGGCACAAGTCAGGAGTGTGATGGGACACTCCCCACTTGCCTGGATGAGTTGCAGCTCCCACAACACTGGAGAAGCCTCGACACCGTCCAGGACAAAGCAGCCCCCCCCGCTCGATCGCACCCCATCCACAAACATTCACTCCCTCCACCCACCGACGGACAGTAGCAGCAGCGTGTGTACCATCTACAAGATGCACTGCAGCAACTCACCAAGGCTCCTTCGACAGCGCCGCCCAAACCCACGACCTCTTCCATCTAGAAGGACGAGGGCAGCAGACATATGGGGAACACCCACCACCTGGAAGATCCCCTCTGAGCCACTCACCATCCCGACTTGGGAATATATCGGCCGTTCCTTCACTGTCACTGGATCAAAATCCCGGAACTCCCTCCCTAACAGCACTATGGGTGTACCTACACCACACGGGGACAAAATCCTGGAACTCCCTCCCTAACAGCGCCGTGGGTGTACCTACACCACACAGGGACAAAATCCTGGAACTCCCTCCCTAACAGCGCCGTGGGTGTACCTACACCACACGGACAAAATCCTGGAACTCCCTCCCTAACAGCGCCGTGGGTGTACCTACACCACACGGACAAAATCCTGGAACTCCCTCCCTAACAGCGCCATGGGTGTACCTACACCACACGGGACAAAATCCTGGAACTCCCTCCCTAACAGCGCCGTGGGTGTACCTACACCACATGGGGACTGCAGCGGTTCAAGAAGGCGGCTCACCCCCACCTTCTCAAGGGGCAATTAGGGATGGGCAATAAATGCTGGGCCCAGTAAGAGACACCCACTTCCCAAGATTGAATGAAAAATGCTGGGGTGCTGGAGGGCAGGTCGATGGGGTGGGGAGGTGGGTTGTATATTGGAGAGGGAGGAGGGGTTGGGAAGATATTTTCAGAGCTGCAGTCACATTCTGGTTCCCACTTCCCCACTATCATCCCCTCTCCCTTTTTAACCACCTCTCTCTCCACCTCCCCCAACCTCTCTTCCTCCCCCTGTTGCTACCACACTCTCCCTCTCTCCCGGCAGGTTACTGGTCAGTGCATCACAAGATGGGAAACTGATAGTATGGGACAGCTATTCCAACAATAAGGTAATCGCTACCCCAGTGAGGGTCAGTGTGTGTGTGTGGGACCCGTACCCCAGTGAGAGTCAGTGTGTGTGTGGGACACGTACCCCAGTGAGAGTTAGTGTGTGTGGGACCCGTACCCCAGTGAGAGTCAGTGTGTGTGTGGGACACGTACCCCAGTGAGAGTCAGTGTGTGTGTGTGGGACCCGTACCCCAGTGAGAGTCAGTGTGTGTGTGTGGGACCCGTACCCCAGTGAGAGTCAGTGTGTGTGGGTGGGACCCGTACCCCAGTAAGAGTCAGTGTGTGTGTGTGGGACCCGTACCCCAGTGAGAGTCAGTGTGTGTGGGACCCGTACCCCATTGAGAGTCAGTGTGTGTGGGACCCGTAACCCAGTGAGAGTCAGTGTGTGTGTGTGGGACCCGTACCCCAGTGAGAGTCAGTGTGTGTGTGGAACCCGTACCCCAGTGAGAGTCAGTGTGTGTGTGGGACCCGTATCCCAGTGAGAGTCAGTGTGTGTGTTTCCCGTACCCCAGTGTGAGTCAGTGTGTGTGTGTGGGACCCGTACCCCAGTGAGAGTCAGTGTGTGTGTGTGTGAGACCCATACCCCAGTGAGAGTCAGTGTGTGTGTGTGTGGGACCTGTACCCCAGTGAGAGTCAGTGTGTGTGTGTGGGACCCGTACCCCAGTGAGAGTCAGTGTGTGTGTGGGACCCGTACCCCAGTGAGAGTCAGTGTGTGTGTGGGACCCGTACCCCAGTGAGAGTCAGTGTGTGTGTGTGGGACCTGTACCCCAGTGAGAGTCAGTGTGTGTGTGTGGGACCCGTACCCCAGTGAGAGTCAGATTGTGCGTGGGACCCGTACCCCAGTGAGAGTCAGTGTGTGTGTGGGACCCGTACCCCAGTGAGAGTCAGTGTGTGTGTTAGGGACCCGTACCCCAGTGAGAGTCAGTGTGTGTGTGGGACCCGTACCCCAGTGAGAGTCAGTGTGTGTGTTAGGGACCCGTACCCCAGTGAGTGTCAGTGTGTGTGTGGGACCCGTACCCCAGTGAGAGACAGTGTGTGTGTTAGGGACCCGTACCCCAGTGAGTGTCAGTGTGTGTGTGGGACCCGTACCCCAGTGAGAGTCAGTGTGTGTGTTAGGGACCCGAACCCCAGTGAGAGTCAGTGTGTGTGGGTCCTATACCCCATTGAGAGTCAATGTGTGTGTGGGACACGTACCCCAGTTTAACTGCGCTGGGTGACGTGTGAGGTCTTTGGTTCTGTCCACAGGTCCACGCTATCCCCCTGAGGTCTTCCTGGGTCATGACCTGTTGCTACGCTCCCTCTGGGAACTGCGTGGCCTGCGGAGGCCTGGACAACATGTGCTCCATCTACAACCTGAAATCTCGCGAGGGCAACGTGAAGGTTAACCGGGAGTTGTCCGGGCACAACGGTAAGGCCCCATGCTTTTGCCTTGGCGGGGAAGCAGGCAGGAAAGGCCCAGGCTTCACTTCCGGCCCTCACCCTGGCCTGTGGGGGGGTTCGAGCCAGGCACACGAAGAGGTAACAAGCCTGGCATTCCCCAAACTAGCCAATCCCCCGTTCGTAAGCTGAAGGGGAACCGGTGGATGTGCTGTCCCTGGGTGCGGCGTTTTATCCAACGCCTTGCTGGAAATCTAAGGGGATGGCGGCAAACAAAAGCTCCTGGCCCAAGGGGGCAGCGAGTAGGCATAAATGGGTATTTTTCTGGTTGGCAGGATGTTAGGTGTGGCGCGCCACGGGAATCAGTGCTGGGACCTCAACTGTTTACAATTTATATAAAAGATTCGGACGAAGGGATGAATGGGATGGTGGCTAAATTTGCTGATGACACAGAGATAGGTAGGAGAGTAAAGTGTGAAGAAGACATCGGAGGCTACAAAGCGACACGGTTAGGCTAAGTGAGCGGGCAAAGGTCTGGCAGATGGAGTACAAACGTGGGGAAGCGAGAAATTTGGTCCATTTCGGAAGGAAGGGTAAACGAGAAGCGTATTGTCGAAATGGTGAGAGATGGCGGAGCTCCCGAGATGCAGAGGGATCCCGGCGTCCTCGTGCATGAATCGCAAAAGGTTTAATGTGCAGGTACAGCGGGGAATTCGGAAAGTTAGCGCTTATTGCGAGGGGGAATTGAATACAAGAGTAGGGAGGTTATACAGGGGCACTGGTGAGACCACATCTGGGAGCACTGTGTACAGTACTGGTCTCCTTATTTAAGGAAGGATGTAAACGAGTTGGAAACAGTTCAGAGGCGATTTACCAGACTTATACCAGGAACGAGAGGGGTTGTCTGATGAGGAAGGGTTGGACAGACTAGGCTTGTATCCACTGGGAGTTTAGAAGAGTGAGAGGCGACTGGGATTAAAACAGATACGATCCTGAGGGGTCTCAACAGGGTGGATGTGGAGAGGATGTTTCCTCTTGTGGTTGAGTCTAGAACGAGGGGTCCCCGTTTAAAAATAAAGGGGTGGCCCCTTTAAGAGAGAGGTGCGGAGAGTTTTGTTTTCTGAGGTTAGTGAGTCTTTGGAACTCTCTTCCTGAAAAGGTGGTGGGAGCAGAGTCTTTGAATATTTTTAAGACAGAGGCGGAGAGGTTCTTGGTAAGCAAGGGGGTCAGAGGTTATCAGGGGGTAGGCTGGATGGAGATTTCAGGTTACTCTGAGGTCAGCCACGATCTTATTAAATGGTGGAGCAGGCTCGAGGGGCCGAATGGTCATGTGTTTGCACCCCTCCTCCCTCCCCACCCTTGACCATTCCCCGTCGCTAAGGTATGCTCTCATCTCCTTTCCTAGGTTACCTTTCCTGTTGCCGTTTCCTGAATGACAATGAGATCATCACCAGTTCCGGGGACACCACTTGGTGAGTTGAGGGTTGGAAAAACTTTCAGATCGGCGCGGGAACGCCAAAGGCAGGCTCCGAGGCCCAAAGTAGGCCTCAAGTATCCCAAAGTCAGGCTGCGAGAACAAAAGTAGGCCTCAAGCTCGCAAAGGCATGCCCCGAAGCCCAAAGTAGGCCTCAAGTTGCCAAGGTCACGCTTTGAGGCCCAATGTAGGCTTCAACTTCCAAATGCAGGCTCCGAGGCCCAAAGTAGGCCTCATACTCCCATAGTCAGACTCCAAGGCCCAAAGTAGTACTCAACTCCCACAGGCAGGGTCTGAGGCCCAGTGTAGGCCTCAACTCCCAAAGGAAGGCTCCAAGGCCCAAAGTAGGCATCAAGCTCCCAAAGCCAGGCCTCAACTCACACAGGCAGGCTCCGAGGCCCAAAGTAGGCCTCAAGTTCCCACAGGCAGGCTCAGAGGCCAAAAGTAGGCCTCAACTCACACAGGCAGGCTCCGAGGCCCAAAGTAGGCCTCAAGTTCCCACAAGCAGGCTCCGAGGCCCAAAGTAGGCCTCAACTCCCACAGGCAGACTCCAAAGCCCAATGTAGGCTTCAACACCCAAATGCAGGCTCTGAGGCCCGAAGTAGGACTCAACTCCCAAAGGCAGGCTCCGAGGCTCAAAGTAGGCCTCAACTCCCAAACGCATGCTCCAAGGCCCAAAGTAGGCCTCATGTTTCCAAAGGAAGGCTCCGAGGCCCATAGTAGGCATCACGCTCCCAAAGCCAGACCTCAACTCCCAAAGGCAGGCTCCAAGGCCCACAGTTGGCCTCAAGCTCCCAAAGTCAGGCTCAGAGGCCCAAAGTAGGCCTCATATTCCCAAAAGCAGGCTCTGAGGCCCAAGGTAGGCCTCATACTTCCACGGTCAGGCTCCAAGGCCCAAAGTAGGCCTCAAGCTCCCGCATGGCAGGCTCTGAGGCCCAAAGTAGGCCTCAACTCCCAAAGGCAGGCTCCTAGGCCCAAAGTAGGCCTCAGCTCCCAAAGGCAGGCTTCGAGGCCTAAAGTAGGCCTCAACTCCCAAAGGCAGGCTCCGAGGCCTAAAGTAGGCCTCGTACTCCCATGGTCAGGCTCCAAGGCCCAAAGTAGGCCTCAACTCCCACAGGCAGGCTCAGAGGCCCAAAGTAGGCCTCAACTCCCAAAGGCAGGCTCCAAAGCCAAAAGAAGGCCTCATATTCCCACGGTCAGGCTCCAAGGCCCAAAGTAGGCCTCAACTCCCACAGGCAGGCTCCGAGGCCCAAAGTAGGCCTCAGCTCCCAAAGGCAGGCTTTGAGGCCCAAAGTAGGCCTCAACTCCCAAAGGCAGGCTCCGAGGCCAAAAGTAGGCCTCGTACTCCCATGGTCAGGCTCCAAGGCCCAAAGTAGGCCTCAACTCCAACAGGCAGGCTCCGAGACCCAAAGTAGGCCTCAACTCCCAAAGGCAGGCTCTGAAGCCAAAAGTAGGCCTCGTACTCCCACGGTCAGGCTCCAAGGCCCAAAGTAGGCCTCAACTCCCACAGGCAGGCTCTGAGGCCCAAAGTAGGCCTCAACTCCCAAAGGCAGGCTCCGAGGCCCAAAGTAGGCCTCAGCTCCCAAAGGCAGGCTTTGAGGCCCAAAGTAGGCCTCAACTCCCAAAGGCAGGCTCCGAGGCCAAAAGTAGGCCTCGTACTCCCATGGTCAGGCTCCAAGGCCCAAAGTAGGCCTCAACTCCAACAGGCAGGCTCCGAGACCCAAAGTAGGCCTCAACTCCCAAAGGCAGGCTCTGAAGCCAAAAGTAGGCCTCGTACTCCCACGGTCAGGCTCCAAGGCCCAAAGTAGGCCTCAACTCCCACAGGCAGGCTCTGAGGCCCAAAGTAGGCCTCAACTCCCAAAGGCAGGCTCCGAGGCCCAAAGTAGGCCTCAGCTCCCAAAGGCAGGCTTTGAGGCCCAAAGTAGGCCTCAACTCCCAAAGACAGGCTCTGAGGCCAAAAATAGGCCTCGTACTCCCACGGTCAGGCTCCGAGGCCCAATGTAGGTCTCGTAATCCCAGGGTCACGGTCCAAGGCCCAAAGTAGGCCTCATACTCCTACGGTCAGGCTACAAGGACTAAAGTAGGCCTCAAGCTCCCAAATGCAGGCTCTGAAGCCCAAAGTAGGCCTCAGGTACCCATAGTCAGGCTCCACGGCCCAAAGTAGGCCTCAAGTTCTCAGAGACAGGCTCCGAGGCCCAAAGTAGGCATCAAGCTCCCAAAGGCAGGCCTCAACTCCCAAAGACAGGCTCCGAGGCCCAGCTTAGGCCTCAACTCCAAAAGGCAGGCTCTGAGGCGCAGCTTAAGCCTCAAGCTCCCAAAGGCAGGCTCTAAGTCCCAAATTGGCCTCAAGTTCCCAAAGACTGGCTCCGAGGCCCAAAGTTGGTCTCCCACTCCCATGGTCAGGCTCCAAGGCCCAAAGTAGGCATCAAGTTCCCATAGGCAGGCTCCGAGGCCCAAAGTAGACCTCAAGCTCCCAAAGGCAGGCTCCGAGGCCCAGCTTAGGCCTCAACTCTAAAAGGCAGGCTCCAAGGCCCAGCTTAAGCCTCATGCTCCCAAAGGCAGGCTCCAAGGCCCAGCTTTGGCCTCAACTCCAAATGCAGGCTTCGAGGCCCAAAGTAGGCCTCAAGCTCCCACAGTCAGGCTCCAAGGCCCAAAGTAGACCTCAACTCCCAAATGCAGGGTCTGAGACCCAAAGTAGGCCTCAACTCCCAAAGGCAGGCTCTGAGGCCCAAAGTAAGCCTCAAGCTCCCAAGGTCAGGCTCCAAGGCCCAAAGTAGGCCTCAACTCCCAAAGGCAGGCTCCGAGGCCCAATGTAGGCCTCAAGCTCCCAAAGGTAGGCTCCGAGGCCCAAAGTAGGCCTCAACTCCCAAAGGCAGGCTCCAAGGCCCAAAGTAGGCCTCAACTCACAAACGCAGGCTCTGAGGCCCAAAGTTGGCCTCAAGCTCCCAAGGTCAGGCTGCAAGGCCCAAAGTAGGCCTCCATCTCCCAAAGGGAGAGCCGAGGAAGAGGTCATCAAGAGGAGGCAGCCTCCAGTAGAAAGATCCGATTGGGCAACTCAGGGGGAACTTCTTGACCCAGAGAGTGGGGGGGAATGAGGGACTCGCTCCCACAGGGAGGGGAATAGTGCCGATGTGTTTAAGAGGGAAGCAGGACAAAGCAGAAGGGAATGGACGATGGATTCAGTTGGAGCTAAACATGGAGGAGGTTGGAGAGGGGCATTAACACAGTGATTAAGATGAAAGGCCTGATTTTCTTATTTGTTCACAATATGTAGGCATTGCTGACTGGACCCAGCATTTATTGCCCAGCCCTAGTTGCCCCTTGAGAAGGTGGGGGTGAGCTGCCTTCTTGAACCGCTGCAGTCCATGTGATATAGGTACACTCACAGCGCTGTTAGGGAGTGAGTTTCAGGATTTTGTCCGTGTGGTGTAGGTACACACACAGCGCTGTTAGGGAAGGAGTTCCAGGATTTTGTACGTGTGGTGTAGGTACACCCACGGCGCTGTTAGGGAGGGAGTTCCAGGATTTTGTCCATGTGGTGTATGTACACCCACGGCACTGTTAGGGAGGGAGTTCCAGGATTTTGTCTGTGTGGTGTAGATACACCCATGGCGATGTTAGGGAGGGAGTTCCAGGATTTTGTCCGTGTGGTGTAGGTACACCCACGGCGCTGTTAGGGAGGGAGTTCCAGGATTTTGTCCTCATGTGGTGTAGGTACACCCACAGTGCTGTTAGGGAGGGAGTTCCAGGATTTTGTCCATGTGGTGTATGTACACCCACGGCACTGTTAGGGAGGGAGTTCCAGGATTTTGTCTGTGTGGTGTAGATACACCCATGGCGATGTTAGGGAGGGAGTTCCAGGATTTTGTCCGTGTGGTGTAGGTACACCCACGGCGCTGTTAGCGAGGGAGTTCCGGGATTTTGACCCAGCGCCAGTGAGGGAACGGCCGATATATTTCCAAGTTGGGATGATGAGGGGAACTTCCAGATGGTGGTGTTCTGCTCTCCTGACCTGCTCTTGTAGCCACAGTCTTTATATGGCTGGTCCAGTTCAGTTTCTGGTCAATGGTAACCCCCAGGATGTTGATAGTGGGGGATTCAGTGATGGTGATGCCATTGAACATCAAGCGGCAATGGTTGGATTCTCTCTTGTTGGAGATGGGCATTGCCTGACACTTGTGTGGCGCAAGTGTTACTTACCACTTGTCAGCCCAAGCCTGGATATTGTCCAGGTCTTGCTGCATTTGGACATGGGGCTGCTTCAGTATCTGAGGAGTCGCGAATGGTGCTGAACATTGTACAACCATCAGCGAGCATCCCCACTTCTGACGTTATGATGGAAGGAAGGTCATTGATGAAGATGGTTGGGCCGAGGACACTAACCCTGAGGAACTCCTGCAGTGATGTCCTGGGGCTGAGATGACTGACCTCCAACAACCACAACCATCTTCCTTTGTGCTAGGTATGACTCCAACCAGCGGAGAGTTTTCCCCCTGATTCCCATTGACTCCAGTTTTGCTGGGGCTCCTTGATGCCACACTTGATCAAATGCTGCCTCGATGTCAAGGGCAGTCACTCTCACCTCACCTCGGGAGTTCAGCTCTTTTGTCCATGTTTGAACCAAGGCTGTAATGAAGTCAGGAGCTGAGTGGCCCTGGTGGAACCCAAACTGGGCATCAGTGAGCAGGTTATTGCTAAGCAAGTGCCGCTTGATAGCACTGTTGATGGCCCCTTCCATTACTTTACTGATGATGGAGAGTAGACTGATGGGGCGGTAATTGGCCAGGTTGGATTTGTCATGCTTTTTGTGTACAGGATGTACCTGGGCAATTTTCCACACAGCTGGGTAGATGCCAGTGTTGTAGCTGTACTGGAACAGCTTGGCTAGGGGCGCGGCAAGTTCTGGAGCACAAGTCTTCAGTACTATTGCTGGAATATTGTCAGGGCCCATAGCCTTTGCAGTAACCAGTGCCTTCAGCCGTTTCTTGATATCACGTGGGGTGAATCGAATTGGCTGGAGACTGGCATCTGTGATGCTGGGGACCTCCAGAGGAGGCCGAGATGGGTAATCCACTCGGCATTTCTGGCTGAAGATTATTGCGAATGCTTCAGCCTTATCTTTTGCACTGATGTGCTGGGCTCCTCCATCATTGAGGATGGGGATATTAGTGGAGCCTCCTCCTCCAGTGAGGTTGTTTAATTGTCCACCACCATTCACGACTGGATGTGGCAGGACTGCAGGGCTTAGATCTGATCTGTTGGTTGTGGGATCGCTTAGCTTTGTCTATCACTTGCTGCTTATGCTGTTTGGCAGGCAAGTAGTCCTGTATTATAGCTTCACCAGGTTGACACCTCATTTTTATGTATGCCTGGGGCTGCTCCTGGCATGCCCTCCTGCACTCTTCATTGAACCAGGGTTGATCCCCTGGCTTGATGGTAATGGTAGAGTGGGGGATATGCCAGGCCATGAGGTTACAGTTTGTGTTCGAGTACAATTCTGCTGCTGCTGATGGACATTGAAGTCCCCCCACCCACCCAGAGTACATTCTGCGCCCTTGCCACCCTCAGTGTTTCCTCCAAGCGATGTTCAACATGGAGGAAGCACTGATTCATCAGCTGAGGGAGGGCGGGAGGTGGTAATCAGCAGGGGGTTTCCTTGCCCGTGTTTGACCTGATGCCATGGGGGTCCGGAGTCGATGTCGAGGACTCCCAGGGCAACTCCCTCCCGACTGTATAGCGCTGTGCCACCACCTCTGCTGCTGGTGGGACAGGACATACCCAGGGATGGTGTTGGTGACGCCTGGGACACTGGCTATAAGGTATGATTCCGTGAGGATGACTATGTCGGGCTGTCGCTTGACCAGTCTGTGAGACGGCTCTCCCCAATTGTGGCACTAGCCCCCAGATGTTAGGAAGGGGGACTTTGCAGGGCCGACAGGGCTGAGTTTGCCGTTGTCGTTTCCGGTGTCTAGATCGATGCCGGGGGTGGTCCGTCCGGTTTTTTTGTGACTTTGTAGCGGCTTGTGACAACTGAGTGGCTTGTCAGGCCTTGTGGGGCTTGGAGTCATGTGTAGGCCGGACCAGATAAGGACAACAGATTTCCTTCCCTAAAGGGGATTAGCGAATCAGATCGGCAATGGTTTCATTGTCGCCGTTAGACTTCCGATTCCACATTTTTCATCGAAATTCACATTCCATGACCAGCTCCGGGTGGGAGCGGAACCCTGGTTGTCCCCCTGAGCGCTGTTCTGGGTCTCTGGATGACTAGTTCAGCGACAATACCACTGCACCATCGCCTCCCATCCCAAGTCGGGACGGTGAGGGGCTCGGAGGGGGACTTCCAGGTGGCGGTGTTCCCCAAGCGTCTGCTGCCCTTATACTTCTAGACGGTAGAGACCATAAGACCATAGGAGCAGAAATTAGGCCAATCGGCCCATCGAGTCTGCTCCGCCATTCAATCATGGCTGATAAGTTTCTCAACCCCATTCTCCCCGTAACCTTTGATCCCCCTTACCCAATCAAGAACCTATCTATCTCGGTCTTAAATACACTCAATGACCTGGCCTCCACAGCCTTCTGTGGCAATGAATTCCATCGATTCACCACTCTCTGGCTAAAGAAGTTTCTCCTCATCTCTGTTCTAAAAGGTCTTCCCTTTACTCTGAGGCTGTGCCCCTCGGGTCCTGGTCTCTCCTACTCATGGAAACATCTTCCCCACGTCCCACTCTATCCAGGCCTTTCAGTATTCTGTAAGTTTCAATCAGATCCCCCCTCCTCCTTCTAAACTCCATCGAGTATAGACCCAGAGTCCTCAAACGTTTCCTCATATGTTAAGCCTTTCATTCCTGGGATCGTTCTCGTGAACCCTCCTCTGGACCCTCTCCAGGGCCAGCACATCCTTCCTGAGATACGGGGCCCAAAATTAGCTCACAATATTCTAAATGTGGTCTAACCAGAGCCTTATAAACCCTCAGAGGCACATCCCTGCTTTTATATAGAGGTCGTGGGTTTGGGCGGCGCTGTTGAAGGAGCCTTGGCGAGTTGCTGCAGTGCATGTTGTAGATGGTACACACACACTGCTGCCGCTGTGCGTCGGTGGTGGAGGGAGTGAATGGTTCAAGTGGGGCTGCTCTTGGGGCGTGGTTTCTGTGCAGCATGTTCACTGTAATCACCTACACCCAGCAGATATCGCGCAGTTCAGACGGGACCCTCAGCCCGTTCCGAGTCTACTCCCAACACAGTCCGATCCCAGGCAGGGCAGGAAACACTCGGAGCTCCACACGTTGGCTAACGTTTGACATTTTCCACCCCCCCCCTCCCCCGGTCTCTCCGCTCTCCCTCCCCTGCAGCGTGCTCTGGGACATCGAGACCGGGAGGGAGAAGACCACGTTCCTGGGGCACAGCGGTGACGTGATGAGCCTGGGTGTCTCGCCCGACTTCTCCCTCTTCATCTCGGGGGCGTGCGATGCCACGGCCAAGCTGTGGGACATCCGACAGGCAGAATGCCGCCAGACGTTCCTGGGACACGAGTCGGATATTAACGCAATCTGTGTGAGTGTCAGCGACCGAGACTCTCTATCCGATTCCGAGTCTGTAACTCACTCCCGGGTATCTGTTATTCTATATATAATCCAACCCGAGCCCCTCGATTAGATTCCAGTCTGTAACTCACTCCCGGGTGTCTGTTATTCTATATATAAACCACCCCAAACACCTCGATTAGATTCCAGTCTGTAACTCACTCCCGGGTATCTGTTATTCTATATATAAACCGCCCTGAACCCCTCGATTAGATTCCAGACTGTAACTCACTCCCGGGTATCTGTTATTCTATATATAATCCACCCCGAACCACTCGATTAGATTCCAGTCTGTAACTCACTCCCGGGTGTCTGTTATTCTATATATAAACCACCCCAAACACCTCGATTAGATTCCAGTCTGTAACTCACTCCCGGGTATCTGTTATTCTATATATAAACCACCACGAATCCCTCGATTAGATTCCAGTCTGTAACTCACTCCCGGGTATCTGTTATTCTATATATAAACCACCCCGAACCCCTCGATTAGATTCCAGTCTGTAACTCACTCCCGGGTATCTGTTATTCTATATTTAAACCACCCCGAAACCCTCGATTAGATTCCAGTCTGTAACTCACACCCGGGTACCTGTTATTATATATATAAACCACCCCAAACCCCTCGATTAGATTCCAGACTGTAACTCACTCCCGGGTATCTGTTATTCTATATATAATCCACCCCGAACCCCTCGATTAGATTCCAGTCTGTAACTCACTCCCGGGTATGTTATTCTATATATAAACCATCCCGAACCCCTCGATTAGATTCCAGACTGTAACTCACTCCCGGGTATCTGTTATTCTATATATAAACCACCCTGAACCCCTCGATTAGATTCCAGTCTGTAACTCACTCCCGGGTATCTGTTATTCTGTATATAAACCACCCCGAACCCCTCGATTAGATTCCAGTCTGTAACTCACTCCCGGGTATGTTATTCTATATATAAACCATCCCGAACCCCTCGATTAGATTCCAGACTGTAACTCACTCCCGGGTATCTGTTATTCTATATATAAACCACCCCGAACCACTCGATTAGATTCCAGTCTGTAACATACTCCCGGGTATCTGTTATTCTATATATAAACCACCCCGAACCCCTCGATTAGATTCCAGTCTGTAACTCACTCCCGGGTATCTGTTATTCTATATATAAACCACCCTGAACCCCTCGATTAGATTCCAGCCTGTAACTCACTCCCGAGTATCTGTTATTCTATATATAATCCACCCCGAACCCCTCGATTAGATTCCAGTCTGTAACTCACTCCGGGTATCTGTTATTCTATATATAATCCACCCCGAACCCTCGATTAGATTCCAGTCTGTAACTCACTCCCAGGTATCTGTTATTCTATATATAATCCACCCCGAACCCCTCGATTAGATTCCAGTCTGTAACTCACTCCTGGGTAACTGTTATTCTATATATAAACCACCCGTACCCCTTGATTAGATTCCACTCTGTAACTCACTCCCGGGTATCTGTTATTCTATATATAATCCACCCCGAGCCCCTCGATTAGATTCCAGTCTGTAACTCACTCCCGGGTATCTGTTATTCTATATATATACCACCCCGAATCACTCGATTAGATTCCAGTCTGTAACATACTCCCGGGTATCTGTTATTCTATATATAAACCACCCCGAACCCCTCGATTAGATTCCAGTCTGTAACTCACTCCCGGGTGTCTGTTATTCTATATATAAACCACCCCGAACCCCTCGATTAGATTCCAGTCTGTAACTCACTCCCGGGTGTCTGTTATTCTATATATAAACCCCCCCGAACCCCTCGATTAGATTCCAGTCTGTAACTCACTCCCAGGTATCTGTTATTCTATATATAAACCACCCCGAACCCCTCGATTAGATTCCAGTCTGTAACTCACTCCCGGGTATCTGTTATTCTATATATAAACCACCCTGAACCCTCGATTAGATTCCAGTCTGTAACTCACACCCGGGTATCTGTTATTCTATATATAAACCACCCCGAACCCCTCGATTAGATTCCAGTCTGTAACTCACTCCCGGGTATCTGTTATTCTATATATAAACCACCCCGAACCCCTCGATTAGATTCCAGTCTGTAACTCACTCCCGGGTCTCTGTTATTCTAAATATAAACCAACCCGAACCCCTCGATTAGATTCCAGTCTGTAACTCACTCCCGGGTGTCTGTTATTCTATATATAAACCACCCCGAACCCCTCGATGAGATTCCAGTCTGTAACTCACTCCCGAGTATCTGTTATTCTATATATAAACCACCCCGAACCCCTCGATTAGATTCCAGTCTGTAACTCACTCCCGGGTATCTGTTATTCTATATATAAACCACCCCGAACCCCTCGATTAGATTCCAGTCTGTAACTCACTCCCGGGTATCTGTTATTCATATATAAACCCAACAAACCCCTCGATTAGATTCCAGTCTGTAACTCACTCCTGGGTAACTGTTATTCTATATATAAACCACCCGTACCCCTTGATTAGATTCCAGTCTGTAACTCACTCCCGGGTATCTGTTATTCTATATATATAATCCACCCCGAACCCCTCGATTAGATTCCAGTCTGTAACTCACTCCCCGGGTATCTGTTATTCTAATATATACCACCCGAACCACTCGATTAGATTCCAGTCTGTAACATACTCCCGGGTATCTGTTATTCTATATATAAACCACCCCGAACCCCTCGATTAGATTCCAGTCTGTAACTCACTCCCGGGTGTCTGTTATTCTATATATAAACCACCCCGAACCCCTCGATTAGATTCCAGTCTGTAACTCACTCCCGGGTATCTGTTATTCTATATATAAACCACCCCGAACCCCTCGATTAGATTCCAGTCTGTAACTCACTCCTGTTATTCTCAGGTGGTTTGTATAAAATGAATGGGGGTCCTTTTGGGGTGAAGGTGGGTTGTTGAGGGACAGGGCGTGTGGGGTGAGGAGTTATGTTGATGCTCCCCGTGGATATCTGACACATCTTCCCCATCCTCTTCCAGTTCTTCCCCAATGGGAACGCCATCTGCACAGGCTCCGACGATGCAACCTGCCGCCTGTTTGACCTGCGCGCCGACCAGGAGCTGACCTGCTACTCCTGCGAGAGCATCATCTGCGGGATCACCTCCGTCGCTTTCTCGCGCAGCGGACGCCTGCTCCTCGCCGGCTACGATGACTTCAACTGCAATGTCTGGGACGCGCTGAAGGGCGAGCGTTGTGGTGAGGCTCACTGCTTAATCCCGGTTTCAGAGGCAAAGCGGCAGAGAGAATGCAAGGGGCTGGAGGAGGCCCCATTCAGCCCCTCTCGACCCTGTTACACAGGGACAGGAGGAGGCCCATTCAGCCCCTCTCGAGCCTGTTACACAGGAACAGGAGGAGGCCCATTCAGCCCCTCTCGGGCCTGTTACACAGGAACAGGAGGAGGCCCCATTCAGCTCCTCGTGTCTGTTACACAGGAACAGGAGGAGGCCCCATTCAGTCCCTCTCGAGCCTGTTACACAGGAACAGGAGGAGGCCCATTCAGCCCCTCTCGGGCCTGTGACACAGGAACAGGAGGAGGCCCCATTCAGCCCCCCTCTCGAGCCTGTTACACAGGGACAGGAGGAGGCCCCATTCAGCCCCCCTCTCGGGCCTGTTACACAGGGACAGGAGGAGGCCCCATTCAGCCCCCCTCTCGAGCCTGTTACACAGGAACAGGAGGAGGCCCCATTCAGCCCCCCTCTCGAGCCTGTTACACAGGGACAGGAGGAGGCCCATTCAGCCCCTCTCGAGCCTGTGACACAGGGACAGGAGGAGGATCATTCAGCCCCCCTCCCGACCCTGTTACACAGGAACAGGAGGAGGCCCATTCAGCCCCCTCTCGAGCCTGTGACACAGGGACAGGAGGAGGCCCATTCAGTCCCTCTCGAGCCTGTTACACAGGAACAGGAGGAGGCCCATTCAGTCCCTCTCGAGCCTGTTACACAGGAACAGGAGGAGGCCCATTCAGCCCCCCTCTCGACCCTGTTACACAGGAACAGGAGGAGGCCCATTCAGTCCCTCTCGAGCCTGTTACACAGGAACAGGAGGAGGCCCCATTCAGCTCCTCGTGTCTGTTACACAGGAACAGGAGGAGGCCCATTCAGTCCCTCTCGAGCCTGTTACACAGGAACAGGAGGAGGCCCCATTCAGCCCCCCTCTCGAGCCTGTTACACAGGGACAGGAGGAGGCCCATTCAGCCCCTCTCGGGCCTGTGACACAGGAACAGGAGGAGGCCCATTCAGCCCCTCTCGACCCTGTTACACAGGAACAGGAGGAGGCCCCATTCAGCCCCCCTCCCGACCCTGTTACACAGGAACAGGAGGAGGCCCCATTCAGCTCCTCTCGAGCCTGTTACACAGGAATAGGAGGAGGCCATTCAGCCCCTCTCGAGCCTGTTACACAGGAACAGGAGGAGGCCATTCAGCCCCCCTCTCGAGCCTGTGACACAGGAACAGGAGGAGGATCATTCAGCTCCTCTCGAGCCTGTTACACAGGGACAGGAGGAGGCCCATTCAGCCCCCCTCTCGGGCCTGTTACACAGGAACAGGAGGAGGCCCATTCAGCTCCTCTCGAGCCTGTTACACAGGGACAGGAGGAGGCCCCATTCAGCTCCTCTCGAGCCTGTTACACAGGAACAGGAGGAGGCCCCATTCAGCTCCTCTCGAGCCTGTTACACAGGAACAGGAGGATGCCCCATTCAGCTCCTCTCGAGCCTGTTACACAGGAACAGGAGGAGGCCCCATTCAGCCCCTCTCGAGCCTGTTACACAGGAACAGGAGGAGGCCCATTCAGCCCCCCTCCCGACCCTGTTACACAGGAACAGGAGGAGGCCCATTCAGCCCCCTCTCGAGCCTGTTACACAGGAACAGGAGGAGGCCCCATTCAGCTCCTCTCGAGCCTGTTACACAGGAACAGGAGGAGGCCCCATTCAGCCCCTCTCGAGCCTGTTACACAGGAACAGGAGGAGGCCCCATTCAGCCCCTCTCGAGCCTGTTACACAGGAACAGGAGGAGGATCATTCAGCCCCTCTCGAGCCTGTTACACAGGAACAGGAGGAGGCCCATTCAGCTCCTCTCGAGCCTGTTACACAGGAACAGGAGGAGGACCATTCAGCTCCTCTCGAGCCTGTTACACAGGAACAGGAGGAGGACCATTCAGCTCCTCTCGAGCCTGTTACACAGGAACAGGAGGAGGCCCCATTCAGCCCCTCTCGAGCCTGTTACACAGGAACAGGAGGAGGCCCCATTCAGCCCCTCTCGAGCCTGTTACACAGGAACAGGAGGAGGCCCCATTCAGCCCCCTCTCGAGTCTGTTACACAGGAACAAACTGCCACGACAGCAGCGATAATTTGTTATTTTCCCAGAGTGAGAGCAGAGGTGGTGGTGAGGCAGGGCTGGGTGTCAGTAGTGCACAGATAAATAAGCAACCCCGTCTTCATGGATGATGTGGCCGAATTGGAGGGAAGGGGGAAATTGGAGGTAAAGGGGGGGGGGGCGAATTGGAGGGAGGGAGGGCGGAATGGGAGGGAAGGGGCATTGGGGGATGGAGGGAGGAGGAATGGGGGAGAGGGAGGGGGGAGGATGTGGGGAATTGGAGGGGGAAGTGGCTAGAATGGGAGGGGGGAATGGGTGGGAGGGAGGGGGAATGCAGGGAGAGAGGGAAGAGGAATGGAAGATGGAGGGTGGGGTGAATGGGGGTGAGGGAGAGAGGAAAGTGAGGGAGGGAGGGGGAATTGGAAGGAAGGGGGAAAATTGGAGATAAAGGGGCGTCGAATTGGAGGGAGGGGGGGGAGTGGGAGGGGGCAATGTGAGGGAGGGAGGGCGGAATAGGAGGGTGGAATGGGAGGGAGGAATGGAGGGGGCAATGGGGGATGGAGGGAGGAGGAATGGGAGAGAGGGAGGGGGGAGGATGTGGGGAATTGAAGGGGGAAAGGGAGGAGGCAGTGGCTAGAATGGGAGGGGGGAATGGGTGGGAGGGTATGGGAGGAAGGGAGGGGGAATGGAAGATGGAGGGTGGGGTGAATGGGGGGAGGGAGAGAGGAAAGTGAGGGAGGGGGAATGGGAGGGGGTAATAGGAGGGGGGATTGGGATGGAAGGTGGGAATGGGTGAAGGGAGGGGGTAATGGAAGGGAGAAGTGGGAGGGAGTGCGGAATGGGAGGGAAGGTGGGAGGGGGTAATTGGAGGGGGGAATGGGTGTGAAGGGAGGGGGTAATGGAAGGGAGAAGTGGGAGGGAGTGCGGAATGGGAGGGAAGGTGGGAGGGGGTAATTGGAGGGGGGAATGGGTGTGAAGGGAGGGGGTAATGGAAGGGAGAAGTGGGAGGGAGAGGGGATTGGGAGTGAGAAATGCAGAATGGCAGAGCAGGCTCGAGGGGCC
>NW_027598229.1:0-27500 GCF_964194155.1 Cetorhinus maximus | reverse complement strand
CTCACTCCCAGGAACCCCGGTGTAACACAGTCTCCCTCACACACACACACACACATCTCAACACGATCCACCTCACTCACTCCCAGGAACCCCGGAGTAACACAGTCTCCCTCACACACACACATCAACACGATCCACCTCACTCACTCCGAGGAACCCCGGAGTAATACAGTCTCCCTCACACACACATCTCAACACGATCCACCTCACTCACTCCCAGGAACCCCAGAGTAACACAGTCTCCCTCACACACACACACACATCAACACCATACACCTCACTCACTCCCAGGGACCCCGGAGTAACACAGTCTCCCTCACACACACACATCTCAACACGATCTACCTCACTCTCTCCCAGGAACCCCGGAGTAACACAGTCTCCCTCACACACACACACACACATCAACACCATCCACCACACTCACCCCCAGGAACCCCGGAGTAACACAGTCTCCCTCACACACACACATCAACACGATCCACCTCACTCACTCCCAGGAACCCCGGAGTAACACAGTCTCCCTCACAGACACACATCAACACGATCCACCTCACTCACACCCAGGAACCCCGGAGTAACACAGTCTCCCTCACACACACACACATCTCAACACGATCCACCTCACTCACTCCCAGGAACCCCGGAGTAACACAGTCTCCCTCACACACACACATCAACACGATCCACCTCACTCACTCCCAGGAACCCCGGAGTAACACAGTCTCCCTCACAGACACACATCAACACGATCCACCTCACTCACACCCAGGAACCCCGGAGTAACACAGTCTCCCTCACACACACACACATCTCAACACGATCCACCTCACTCACTCCCAGGAACCCCGGAGTAACACAGTCTCCCTCACACACACACATCAACACGATCCACCTCACTCACTCCCAGGAACCCCGGAGTAACACAGTCTCCCTCACACACACACACACACACACACACACACACATCAACACGATCCACCTCACTCACTCCCAGGGAACCCGGAGTAACACAGTCTCCCTCACACACACACATCAACACCATCCACCTCACTCGCTCCCACGGGCCCCGGAGTAACAGTCTCCCTCACACACACACACACACACACACCCAAACATCAACACGATCCACCTCACTCACTCCCAGGGAAACCGGAGTAACACAGTCTCCCTCACACACGCACACACACACATCAACACCATCCACCTCACTCACTCCCAGGGAACCCGGAGTAACACAGTCTCCCTCACACACACACACATCAACACGATCCACCTCACTCACCCCCAGGAACCCCGGAGTAACACAGTCTCCCTCTCACACACACACATCTCAACACGATCCACCTCACTCACTCCCAGGAACCCCGGAGTAACACAGTCTCCCTCACACACATCAACACGATCCACCTCACTCACTCCCAGGAACCCCGGAGTAACACAGTCTCCCTAACACAAACACACATCAACACAATCCACCTCACTCACTCCCAGGAACCCTGGACTAACACAGTCTCCCTAACACAAACACACATCAACACGATCCACCTCACTCACTCCCAGGAACCCCGGAGTAACACAGTCTCCCTCACACACACACACACACATCAACACGATCCACCTCACTCACTTCCAGGAACCCCAGAGTAACCCAGTCTCGCTCACACACACACACACACATCAACACCATCCACCTCACTCACTCCCAGGGAACCCGGAGTAACACAGTCTCCCTCACACATACACACACATCTCAACACCATCCACCTCACTCACACCCAGGAACCCCGGAGTAACACAGTCTCCCTCACACACACACACATCTCAACACGATCCACCTCACTCACTCCCAGGAACCCCGGAGTAACACAGTCTCCCTCACACACACACATCTCAACACGATCCACCTCACTCACTCCCAGGAACCCCGGTGTAACACAGTCTCCCTCACACACACACACACACATCAACACGATCCACCTCACTCACTCCAAGGAACCCCGGAGTAACACAGTCTCCCTCACACACACACACACACATCAACACGATCCACCTCACTCACTCTCAGGAAACCGGAGTAACACAGTCTCCCTCACACACATCAACACGATCCACCTCACTCACTCCCAGGAACCCCGGAGTAACACAGTCTCCCTCACACACACACACACACATCTCAACACGATCCACCTCACTCACTCCCAGGAACGCCGGAGTAACACAGTCTCCCTCACACACACACATCAACACGATCCACCTCACTCACTCCCAGGGACCCCGGAGTAACACAGTCTCCCTCACACACACACATCTCAACACGATCTACCTCACTCTCTCCCAGGAACCCCGGAGTAACACAGTCTCCCTCACACACACACACACACACATCAACACCATCCACCACACTCACCCCCAGGAACCCCGGAGTAACACAGTCTCCCTCACACACACACATCAACACGATCCACCTCACTCACTCCCAGGAACCCCGGAGTAACACAGTCTCCCTCACACACACACATCAACACGATCCACCTCACTCACTCCCAGGAACCCCGGAGTAACACAGTCTCCCTCACACACACACACACACATCAACACAATCCACCTCACTCACTCCCAGGAACCCCGGAGTAACACAGTCTCCCTAACACAAACACACATAAACACGATCCACCTCACTCACTCCCAGGAACCCCGGAGTAACACAGTCTCCCTCACACACACACATCAACACGATCCATCTCACTCACTCCCAGGGAACCCGGAGTAACACAGTCTCCCTCGCATACACACACACATCAACACGATCCACCTCACTCATTCCCAGGGAACCCGGAGTAACACAGTCTCCCTCACACACACACATCAACACGATCCACCTCACTCATTCCCAGGAACCCCAGAGTAACCCAGTCTCCCTCACACACACACACACACACACACATCAACACGATCCACCTCACTCACTCCCAGGGAACCCGGAGTAACACAGTCTCCCTCACACATACACACACATCAACATGATCCACCTCACTCACTCCCAGGAACCCCGGAGTAACACAGTCTTCCTCACACACACACACATCTCAGCACGATCCACCTCACTCACTCCCAGGAAACCCGGAGTAACACAGTCTCCCTCACACACACACACATCAACACGATCCTCCTCACTCACTCCCAGGGACGCCGGAAAAACACAGTCTCCCACACACAAACACATCTCAACACGATCTACCTCACTCACTCCCAGCAACCCCGGAGTAACACAGTCTCCCTCACACACACACACACACACACACACACACACACATCAACACGATCCACCTCACTCACTCCCAGGGAACCCGGAGTAACACAGTCTCCCTCACACACACACATCAACACAATCCACCTCACTCACTCCCAGGGAACCCGGAGTAACACAGTCTCCCTCACACACACACATCAACACAATCCACCTCACTCACTCCCAGGAACCCCGGTGTAACACAGTCTCCCTCACACACACACACACACACATCAACACGATCCACCTCACTCACTCCCAGGAACCCAGGAGTAACACAGACTCCCTCACAAACACACACATCAACACCATCCACCTCACTCGCTCCCAGGGGCCCCGGAGTAACAGTCTCCCTCACACACACACACACACACCCAAACATCAACACGATCCACCTCACTCACTCCCAGGGAAACCGGAGTAACACAGTCTCCCTCACACACGCACACACACACATCAACACCATCCACCTCACTCACTCCCAGGGAACCCGGAGTAACACAGTCTCCCTCACACACACACATCACCACGATCCACCTCACTCACCCCCAGGAACCCCGGAGTAACACAGTCTCCCTCTCACACACACACATCTCAACACGATCCACCTCACTCACTCCCAGGAACCCCGGAGTAACACAGTCTCCCTCACACACACATCAACACGATCCACCTCACACACTCCCAGGAACCCCGGAGTAACACAGTCTCCATCACACACACACATGAACACAATCCACCTCACTCACTCCCAGGAACCCTGGAGTAACACAGTCTCCCTAACACAAACACACATCAACACGATCCACCTCACTCACTCCCAGGAACCCCGGAGTAACACAGTCTCCCTCACACACACACATCAACACGATCCACCTCACTCACTCCCAGGGAACCCGGATTAACACAGTCTCCCTCGCATACACACACACATCAACACGATCCACCTCACTGACTCCCAGGGAACCCGGAGTAACACAGTCTCGCTCACACACACACACACACACACACATCAACACGATCCACCTCACTCAATCCCAGGAACCCCGGAGTAACACAGTCTCCCTAACACACACACACATCAACACGATCCACCTCACTCACTCCCAGGAACCCCGGAGTAACACAGTCTCCCTCACACACACACATCAACACGATCCACCTCACTCACTCCCAGGAACCCTAGAGTAACACAGTCTCCCTCACACACACACACACACACACACATCTCAACACGATCCACCTCACTCACTCCCAGGAACCCCGGAGTAACACAGTCTCCCTCACACACACACATCAACACGATCCACCTCACTCACTCCCAGGAACCCCGGAGTAACACAGTCTCCCTCACACACACACATCTCAACACGAGCCACCTCACTCACTCCCAGGAACCCCGGAGTAACACAGTCTCCCTCACACACACATCAACACGATCCACCTCACACACTCCCAGGAACCCCGGAGTAACACAGTCTCCATCACACACACACATGAACACAATCCACCTCACTCACTCCCAGGAACCCTGGAGTAACACAGTCTCCCTAACACAAACACACATCAACACGATCCACCTCACTCACTCCCAGGAACCCCGGAGTAACACAGTCTCCCTCACACACACACATCAACACGATCCACCTCACTCACTCCCAGGGAACCCGGATTAACACAGTCTCCCTCGCATACACACACACATCAACACGATCCACCTCACTGACTCCCAGGGAACCCGGAGTAACACAGTCTCGCTCACACACACACACACACACACACATCAACACGATCCACCTCACTCAATCCCAGGAACCCCGGAGTAACACAGTCTCCCTAACACACACACACATCAACACGATCCACCTCACTCACTCCCAGGAACCCCGGAGTAACACAGTCTCCCTCACACACACACATCAACACGATCCACCTCACTCACTCCCAGGAACCCTAGAGTAACACAGTCTCCCTCACACACACACACACACACACACATCTCAACACGATCCACCTCACTCACTCCCAGGAACCCCGGAGTAACACAGTCTCCCTCACACACACACATCAACACGATCCACCTCACTCACTCCCAGGAACCCCGGAGTAACACAGTCTCCCTCACACACACACATCTCAACACGAGCCACCTCACTCACTCCCAGGAACCCCGGAGTAACACAGTCTCCCTCACACACACACATCTCAACACGATCCACCTCACTCACTCCCAGGAACCCTGGAGTAAGACAGTCTCCCTCACACACACATCAACACGATCCACCTCACACTCCCAGGAACCCCGGAGTAACACAGTCTCCCTCACACAAACACACACACACATCAACACGATCCACCTCACTCGCTCCCAGGAACCCCGGAGTAACACAGTCTCCCTCACACACACACACATCAACACAATCCACCTCACTCACTCCCAGGAACCCCGGAGTAACACAGTCTCCCTCACACATACACACATCAACACGATCCACCTCACTCACTCCCAGGAACCCCGGAGTAACACAGTCTCCCTAACACACACACACATCAACACGATCCACCTCACTCACTCCCAGGAACCCCGGAGTAACACAGTCTCCCTCACACACACATCAACACGATCCACCTCACATACTCCCAGGAACCCCGGAGTAACACAGTCTCCCTCACACAGACACACATCAACACGATCCACCTCACTCACTCCCAGGGACCCCGGAGTAACACAGTCTCCCTCACACACACACACATATCAACACGATCCACCTCACTCACTCCCAGGAACCCCGGAGTAACACAGTCTCCCTCACACACACACATCAACACGATCCACCTCACTCACTCCCAGGAACCCCGGAGTAACACAGTCTCCCTCACACACACACACATCTCAACACGATCCACCTCACTCACTCCCAGGAACCCCGGAGTAACACAGTCTCCCTCACACACACACACACACACATCAACACAATCCACCTCACTCACTCCCAGGAACCCCGGAGTAACACAGTCTCCCTCACACACATCAACACGATCCACCTCAGTCACTCCCAGGAACCCCGGAGTAACACAGTCTCCCTCACACACACACACATCAACACGATCCACCCCACTCACTCCCAGGGACCCCGGAGTAACACAGTCTCCCTCACACACACACATCAACACGATCCACCTCACTCACTCTCAGGAACCCAGGAGTAACACAGTCTCCGTAACACAAACACACATCAACACGATCCACCTCACTAACTCCCAGGAACCCCGGAGTAACACAGTCTCCCTCACACACACACATCTCAACACGATCCACCTCACTCACTCCCAGGAACCCCGGAGTAACACAGTCTCCCTCACACACACATCAACACGATCCACCTCACACACTCCCAGGAACCCCGGAGTAACACAGTCTCCCTCACACAGACACACACACACACACATCAACACGATCCACCTCACTCACTCCCGGGGACCCCGGAGTAACACAGTCTCCCTCACACACACACATCTCAACACGATCCACCTCACTCACTCCCAGGAATCCCGGAGTAACACAGTCTCCCTCACACACACACACATTTCAACACGATCCACCTCACTCACTCCCAGGAACCCCGGAGTAACACAGTCTCCCTCACACACACACACACACATCAACACAATCCACCTCACTCACTCCCAGGAACCCCGAAGTAACACAGTCTCCCTCAGACACACACACACACATCAACACAATCCACCTCACTCACTCCCAGGAACCCCGGAGTAACACAGTCTCCCTCACACACATCAACACGATCCACCTCACTCACTCCCAGGAACCCCGGAGTAACACAGTCTCCCTCACACACACACACATCAACACGATCCACCTCACTCACTCTCAGGAACCCAGGAGTAACACAGTCTCCATAACACAAACACACATCAACACGATCCATCTCACTAACTCCCAGGAACACCGGAGTAACACAGCCTCCCTCACACACACACACATCAACACCATCCACCTCACTCACTCCCAGGAACCCCGGAGTAACACAGTCTCCCTCACACACACACACACACACACATCAACACGATCCACCTGACTCACTCCCAGGGACCCCGGAGCAACACAGTCTCCCTCACACACACCCATCTCAACACGATCCACCTCACTCACTCCCAGGAACCCCGGAGTAACACAGTCTCCCTCACACACACACACACCAACACGATCCACCTCACTCACTCCCAGGAACCCCGGAGTAAGACAGTCTCCCTCACACACACATCAACACGATCCACCTCACACTCCCAGGAACCCCGGAGTAACACAGTCTCCCTCACACAAACACACACACACATCAACACGATCCACCTCACTCGCTCCCAGGAACCCCGGAGTAACACAGTCTCCCTCACACACACACACATCAACACAATCCACCTCACTCACTCTCAGGAACCCCGGAGTAACACAGTCTCCCTCACACATACACACATCAACACGATCCACCTCACTCACACCCAGGAACCCCGGAGTAACACAGTCTCCCTCACACACACACATCAACACGATCCACCTCACTCACTCCCAGGAACCCCGGAGTAACACAGTCTCCCTCACACACACATCAACACGATCCACCTCATACACTCCCAGGAACCCCGGAGTAACATAGTCTCCCTCACACAGACACACATCAACACGATCCACCTCACTCACTCCCAGGGACCCCGGAGTAACACAGTCTCCCTCACACACACACACATATCAACACGATCCACCTCACTCACTCCCAGGAACCCCGGAGTAACACAGTCTCCCTCACACACACACATCAACGCGATCCACCTCACTCACTCCCAGGAACCCCGGAGTAACACAGTCTAGCTCACACACACACATCTCAACACGATCCACCTCACTCACTCCCAGGAACCCCGGAGTAACACAGTCTCTCTCACACACACACACATCAACACGATCCAGCTCACTCACTCCCAGGAACCCCGGAGTAACACAGTCTCCCTCACACACACACATCAACATGATCCACCTCACTCACTCCCAGGAACCCCGGAGTAACACAGTCTAGCTCACACACACACATCTCAACACGATCCACCTCACTCACTCCCAGGAAACCCGGAGTAACACAGTCTCTCTCACACACACACACACATCAACACGATCCACCTCACTCACTCCCAGGGAACCCGGAGTAACACAGTCTCCCTCTCACACACACACATCAACACGATCCACCTCACTCACCCCCAGGAACCCCGGAGTAACACAGTCTCCCTCACACACACATCAACACGATCCACCTCACTCACCCCCAGGAACCCCGGATTAACACAGTCTCCCTCACACACACACACACACACACACATCAACACGATCCACCTCACTCACTCCCAGGAACCCCGGAGTAACACAGTCTCACTCACACAGACACACACATACATCAACACGATCCACCTCACACACTCCCAGGAACCCCGGAGTAACACAGTCTCCCTCACACACACACATCAACACGATCCACCTCACTCACTCCCAGGGACCCCGGAGTAACACAGTCTCCCTCACACACACACACACACATCAACACGATCCACCTCACTCACTCCCAGGGACCCCGGAGTAACACAGTCTCCCTCACACACACACATCAACACGATCCACCTCACTCACTCCCAGGGACCCCGGAGTAACACAGTCTCCCTCACACACACACATCAACACGATCCCCCTCACTCACTCCCAGGGACCCCGGAGTAACACAGTCTCCCTCACACACACACATCAACACGATCCACCTCACTCACTCCCAGGGACCCCGGAGTAACACAGTCTCCCTCACACACACACATCAATACGATCCACCTCACTCACTCCCAGGAACCCCGGAGTAACACAGTCTCCCTCACACAGACACACACACACATCAACACGATCCACCTCACACACTCCCAGGAACCCCGGAGTAACACAGTCTCCCTCACACACACACATCAACACGATCCACCTCACTCACTCCCAGGGACCCCGGAGTAACACAGTCTCCCTCACACACACACATCAACACGATCCACCTCACTCACTCCCAGGGACCCCGGAGTAACACAGTCTCCCTCACACACACACACATGAACACGATCCACCTCAATCACTCCCAGGGAACCCGGAGTAACACAGTCTCCCTCACACACACGCACACATCAACACGATCCACCTCACTCACTCCCAGGGACCCCGGAGTAACACAGTCTCCCTCACACACACACATCAACACGATCCACCTCACTCACTCCCAGGGACCCCGGAGTAACACAGTCTCCCTCACACACACACATCAATACGATCCACCTCACTCACTCCCAGGAACCCCGGAGTAACACAGTCTCCCTCACACACACACATCAATACGATCCACCTCACTCACTCCCAGGAACCCCGGAGTAACACAGTCTCCTTCACACACACATCAACACGATCCACCTCACTCACTCCCTGGGAACCCGGAGTAACACAGTCTCCCTCTCACACACACACACACACACACATCAACACGATCCACCTCACTCACTCCCAGGGAACCCGGAGTAACACAGTCTCCCTCTCACACACACACACACACATCAGCACGATCCACCTCACTCACTCCCAGGAACCCCGGAGTATCACAGTCTCCTTCACACACACATCAACACGATCCACCTCACTCACTCCCTGGGAACCCGGAGTAACACAGTCTCCCTCTCACAAACACACACACACACACATCAACACGATCCACCTCACTCACTCCCAGGGAACCCGGAGTAACACAGTCTCCCTCTCACACACACACACACACATCAACACGATCCACCTCACTCACTCCCAGGAACCCCGGAGTAACACAGTCTCCTTCACACACACATCAACACGATCCACCTCACTCACTCCCAGGAACCCCGGAATAACACAGTCTCCCTCACACACGCACACACACATCAACACGATCCACCTCACTCACTCCCAGGAACCCCGGAGTAACACAGTCTCCCTCACACACACACACACATCAACACGATCCACCTCACTCACTTTCCCTTTAAGGGGCTGCTCATTAATTTGTGTTAATCGAGTTTTGTGAATTGGTTTTGACTCCAAGGAGCTCCACACCTCTGCCCTGTGCCCCTTCCTACTTTCTGTTCACAGTAACCCATCAATCTCCGATCTAAAATTAACCCACCCAGCTTCATATCCCCAATTTGAGGCGGAGATTCCCAAACTCCGGCCACCACATGGTATCTCGGAGTGTTTCCCAATTTCCCTGTGAAAGGTCAGACTGGACTTTTTAAACTTCCCCATCCCCACTGGTCATCGACCCCCCCTCCCACGCCAATCCCGATGCTCCTCGACCCACACCCCCCCTCCCACTCCACTCCCGTCGGTCCTCGAACCCCCGCCTCTCCCTGTCCAGCAGAAATCATTCCTCTCCATCGAGGCTACAGGTTCCCCTGCACATCTGGAAAAATTCGATCAGAGGATCTCTACACGCCGGAAATTCCAGGGGGTTTTGTGCAATCCCACCTCGCAGTTTAACTCAGGAGTCTGAAGTATCATTTTGGGGGGGTTGGGAATAAATCGCTCCCTCAGAAGCCAGCATATCCTGCCCGAGGGGTGGTGCCCAGGACTGTTCGCAGTACCACCAGGTGTGATACAGCCAGGAGTTTGGAGGGGTGAAGCACGACTCTGAGCCCCAGCGAGATCGAACGTCCAGCAGTCCCTTCAGCCTTTTGGTTATTTTCTGTACCTGCTCATGTTTCGCTGACCTGTGCAACCCCAGCTGACAAGATCAACGATCGAGCCACTCTCCAGGGAAAAGACATATCGCCCAAATTCATGAGCGACTCTCACGTTTCCCAGTCTTGACTGCGAGCGGGAAGTGCAATCCTCAGGACGCCCAGTCCTGAGCTGCTAGATCTGTCCGAAATCTATCCCCGTTTAGCACGGCGGTAGTGCTACACGCACAACACGATGGAGGGGATCCTCAATGTGAAGGAGGGACTTTTGTCTCCACGAGGACTGTGCAGTGGTCACTCCCGCCGATACTGTCATGGGGCAGATGCATCTGCAGCGGGCAGGTTGGTGAGGATGAAGGTCAAGTATGTTTTCCCCCCCGACCTTGTTGGTTCCCTCACCACCTGCCACAGACCCAGTCTAGCAGCGATGTCCTTTAGGACTCAGCCAGCTCGGTCAGTAGTGGTGCTACCGAGCCACTCTTGGTGACGGACATTTAAGTCCCCCCACCCACCCAGATAACGTTCTGTGCCCTTGCCACCCTCAGAGTTTCCTCCAAGCGGTGTTGAACATGGAGGAGCACTCATCCATCAGCTAAGGGAGGGCGGGAGGTGGTAATCAGCAGGAGGTTTCCTTGCCAGTGTTTGACCTGAGACTTCATGGGGCCTGGAGTCGATGCTGGGGACTCCCAGGGCAACTCCCTCCCGCCCGTATACCACTGGGCTGCCACCTCTGCTGGGTCTGTGGCTGCCGGTGGGACAGGACATACCCAGGGGTGGTGATGGTGACGCCTGGGACACTGGCTATAAGGTATGATTCAGTGAGTGTGACTACGTCGGGCTGTTGCTTGACTAGTCTGTCAGGCAGCTCTCCCCGATGTTGGAAGAAGCTCCCAGGAGTTAGTAAGGAGGACTTTGCAGGGACGACAGGGCTGGGTGGGACATTGGCCTGTCTGGCGAGTAGGTTCTGCTGGGCGCTTTGTTCAGTTTCACTCTTATTCCTGCAGTTTGATAAAACCGAGTTGCTTGATCAGCCATTTCAGGCAGCAGTTAAGAGTTCACCACATTGTTGTGGGTAACTTGCTGTCACAGTTCTTTCACCAATTGCCCATTCTGCAGATTTATACTCCCTCTCCTCACTGGGCTGATTCACACCCCCCTCCCTAACCCAGAGGGTCAGTGGACAGGGATCGGGAGCAGGAACCCGGCCTGATTCACCCTCCCTCCCTAACCCAGAGGGTCAGTGGACAGGGATCGGGAGCAGGAACCCGGCCTGATTCACCCTCCCTCCCTAACCCAGGGGGTCAGCGGACAGGGATCGGGAGCAGGAACCCGGGCTGATTCACCCCCCACCTCCCTAACCCAGGGATCAGTGGACAGGGATCGGGAGCAGGAACCCGGGCTGATTCACCCCCCACCTCCCTAACCCAGGGATCAGTGGACAGGGATCGGGAGCAGGAACCCGGGCTGATTCACCCCCCACCTCCCTAACCCAGGGATCAGGGGACAGGGATCGGGAGCAGGAACCCGATCTGATTCACCCCACCTCCCTAACCCAGGGGTCAGCGGACAGGGATCGGGAGCAGGAACCTGGGGGGGTCATGCTGCACTGGTTTGACGCAGAGCCTGGGTATATCTTGCCGGGAATGCGTCTGTTCCATACCTGTCGACGGGCCAGCACGGAGCTGGGAGAGTTATCATCCCTCAGGACCCGCAGAGGCGAGCGGCCGGTGACAGGTGCCAACGCAGCCTTGACCTGTTTCCGCTTCATGACCTGGGGGCCTGTAGAGGAGATTGTGAGGGGGGGGGAAGAGGGGGAGAAAAAAAGTAAGAGTATGTCTTGGCACCGCCGCTTAGCAACCCCAGAATCGCTCTCCCGAACCCCACCAGGATCCATGCTGCCCTCTCCCGCCTGCCTCCCCGCCAATCGGACCCCCGCGTCCACCCAGTCAACACCCCATTCCCTGAGGGAGACCACAGCTCACTGACCTGGCTGGGGTGGCAGGGTGCGGGGCTGGGAGCAGGCCTGCTGAGGAGCTCCCTCGGCGTTGCCGGAGGCGGCAGCAGCAGCAGCCGCCAGTCCCTTCGGGGCCGGGAGGCTCTCCTTGGTCGGGCCTGCCTCGGGCCCAGGGGGCAGGGGGACGCCCCTCTCCTTCGCCTGCTCATCATCCTCCTCCTCGCAGTCCAGCAGCTGGTCCAAGGGCACCTCTGAGGCTCCAGTCTCCTCCTCTTCCTCCTCCTCCTCCTCCTCCTCGTCGTCGTCTTTGCCCTCCGAGGCCTCTCCCTCAGGCTCCGGGCTGATGAAGACGCCGCTCAGTTGCCTCACCAGCCGGCTCAGCTTGTCTGCAAGGGAAACGGGGGAACAGAAGCCAGAGTTCAGGGCAGAGAGCAGGGAAAGGCCAGGCTCCTAATGCCCCTTCCCCCCCACCCCACACACAACCCCGAGGGGGTTTAAATCTGCACACTCGCTCGCCCGCAAACTCCATCCGCATCCAGGTCGCCGCTCCCGATCGCTGTCCACTGACCCCTTGGTGGGGTGAATCAGCCCGGGTTCCTGCTCCCGATCCCTGTCCACTGACCCCCGGCAGAGGGAATACACTTGCAGACCGGGTATACAATTCACAGGGGAATTGCGATGCCAGTGGCCAATAGCAATGAGGTTGCCTGAGAAGGCGACTGAGCAAGTTACTCAGCGTGACCGAGCTGCAGCAGGGCTAAGAATGAAACTGGACGGACCACCTGGCTTTGACCTAGGCACTGGAAACAACAATCGCAGTCCTGTGGATCCTGCAAAGCCCCCCTCACTAACGCCTGGGGGCTCGTGCCACAATCAGGAGAGTTGTCTCACAAGACTGGTCAAGCAACAGCCTGACATAAACATCCTCACGGAATCATACCTTATGGCCAGTGTCCCAGGCGTCACCAACACCACCCCTGGGTATGTCCTGTCCCACCGGCAGCACAGACCCAGCAGAGGTGGAGACACAGCAGCATACGGATGGGAGGGAGTTGCCCTGGGAGTCTTCGACATCGACTCCGGACCCCCACGAGGTCCCACGGCATCCGGTCAAACACGGGCGAGGAGACCTCCTGCCGATGACCACGTACCACCCTCCCTCAGCTGATGGGTCAGTGCTCCATCCCCAATCTACGCCGGGTTAGCGAGCAGCATCGCCCGCACCCGCCGGCAGGGGCATTTGGTAGGCTTCATCTGCACCTGTCCCTCCCCCCACCAGGCCCAGTGCTCCCCCCAACCCCCCACCCCTCCCGTAACCCACTCTCCGCAACCCACCGGTCACGGTGAGTTTGAGGGGCGTGCGAGTCACTCCTGGAGTCGGTGAGCGAGGGTCCTGCGGTCCCGATGGATCCTCCACGTCCGCCTCCTCTTCAGAGTCAGCCTCGGGCCCCCCGGGGCTCGGACTGGACAGGACCTGGAGTCAAACAGGAGGCAAGGAGTGAGTGACGGCAGCAACGCAATCCCGAGGGCTGAATGTTCTTGTGCAGCAGGGTCGAGAGGGGCTGAATGGGCCTCCTCCTGTTCCTCTGTAGCAGGCTCGAGAGGGGCTGAATGGCCTCCTCCAATTCCTGTGTAACAGGCTCGAGAGGGGCTGAATGGCCTCCTCCTGTTCCTGTGTAACAGGCTCGAGAGGGGCTGAATGGGCCTCCTCCTGTTCCTGTGTAACAGGCTCGAGGAGGGGGCTGAATGGGGCCTCCTCCAGTTCCTGTGTAACAGGCTCGAGGAGGGGGCTGAATGGCCTCCTCCTGTTCTTGTGTAACAGGCTCGAGGAGGGGGCTGAATGGGCCTGTTCCTGTGTCACAAGCTCGAGGCGGGGGCTGAATGGGCCTCCTCCTGTTCCTGTGTAACAGGCTCGAGGAGGGGGGCTGGTTGGGGTGGGGTTCACGTACCTCGATGGGAGTCCGCAGGATGCCGGTGCTGGGTGAGCGGGGGTCGAGTGCATTGCTGAGGTGCCTGTTGTACGCGACTCTCACTGGGGTCTCTACGCAGGTGCTTCCCGTGGTACCCATCATCTACTACCTCCTCTCCAAGTGATGGACCTGGGGCAACAGAGAGGGAACCGCTGAGTGCGAGAAAGAGCGAGACAGAGAAATGTCTAAGAGACGGGAAAAGGAATGGTGGGGGGAAAAGCACGAAAATCTCAAGAGCGGAGTAGGTGAAAGACCGCGAGGGGGCGAGATGAGGTCAGAATCACAAGAATATCAAATCTCAAAGGCAACAACGATTTCTACTGCACAAGAAGAGCCTGCTGTGGGATTGTCAACACCACCACCAATCAGAGCCCGAGTACTGACGCAGCAGATGGTAAATGCTGAGTTGTTCAAATTCCAGAGGGAAACTTGAAACAACTGTCACAACCAATTTTCAATTTGGCTAAGTTTCGAGACGCGCGCCTTGACTTCAGTAGTAATAAGACCACCAAATCTTACACCAAATAAAACTAAATTAAACGTTTATTAATAAGAGAAACGATTTTGAAAGACATACATAGATCTACAAATAACTTCTTAATCAATCTAACTCCCAGTTACACTTTTGCTAAGGCAACAGTCCGACACACAGATTTTAAAAGGCCCAGGCGAAGAAACATGATATCCTGAATAAGGCGACTTGAAAGCGAGTTTTCTCATCTTCAGTCCTTTGAAGACAGCAGCGGCGTAGATGCTGAAGGCTTTTTCCACACTTATAAGATCTTAAATGCCTTCCCTTACGCACAGCCTTCACTCCTTTATACACGTTTTCCCCTTTGAGTGAAAATTCCCATTGTTTCTCGATGTCTTTGGACTTTACCTTCCTGATAATAAAAACCTTTCTCAGCGTTAAATTTTACCTGTAATCTTTGGGGGGGGAAAATAAACACACTGTTTCTAAACTTCTCCTGGCTAGGTGACACATTTCACCCTTTCTTCGAAAACGATTCAGTCTGGTTTATTTAAAAATACAAACGTTCCCTGGGCACAGATGTTTCTAAACATCCCCATCTTTACCTAATTAACGTTTCAAACCTAGCTTCTCTCCGTACATCAAAGCGGCCAGGCGAGCTCCCTCTAATTCAGTTAAGTCTCACACACGTTACTTTCCCTTGCCATAAATTCCAATAATATCACGAGAACTATTAAGTCTTCCCGACAGCCCGCTTCCCAGCCAACCAGCAACCCTCGCCAGTTGCCGCTCCCTTTGGGATCTGGGGGGGTGGGGTTCTTGCCAACGTGTCCTGATGAGTGCAAGGCGGAAAGCTTTGACAGAATGTCTATTTTTTTTCCAGTAACGCTCAAGACCATAAGACATAGGAGCAGAAATTAGGCCATTCGGCCCATCCAGTCTGCTCCGCCATTCAATCATGGCTGATAAGTTTCTCAACCCCATTCTCCCCCGTAACTTTTGATCCCCCTTACCAATCAAGAACCTACCTATCTCGGTCTTAAATACACTCAATGTCCCGGCCTCCACAGCCTTCTGTGGCAATGAATTCCATCGATTCACCACTCTCTGGCTAAAGACGTTTCTCCTCATCTCTGTTCTAATAGGTCTTCCCTTTACTCTGAGGCAGTGCCCTCGGGTCCTAGTCTCTCCTGCTAATGGAAACATCTTCCCCCACGTCCCACTCTATCCAGGCCTTTCAGTATTTTGTAAGTTTCAATCAAATCCTCCCTCATCCTTCTAAACTCCATCGAGTATAGACCCAGAGTCCTCAAACGTTTCCTCATATGTTAAGCCTTTCATTCCTGGGATCGTTCTCCTCTGGACCCTCTCCAGGGGCCAGCACATCCTTCCTGAGATAAGGGGCCCCAAAATTAGCTCCCAATATTCGAAATGTGGTCTGACCCAGAGCCTTATAAAGCCTCTGCAGCACATCCCTGCTTTTTATATTCGAGTCCTCTCGAAATAAATGCCAACAGTGCGTTTGCCTTCCTGACTACCCACTCAACCTGCAAGTTAACCTTCGGGCAGGCTTGGCGTGAGGCCAAACCCCAAAGGCTCGGGCAGCGGGGCGCTCCCTCAGTGCTACCAGCCTCGGTACTTTCTGCTCGAGGCCCTGCGGGGAGGGACTGGCAACCTGGAGGCCAGGGAGGGCGACCAGCTGGGACCAGGTAAGACCACAGACCCGGAGTACCGCGCGTGGACTTGGGTCTCCTTTCACGCCCCCCCCCAGAGCAAGCGAGCGATCGCAACGAGGGCTCACCGGACTGCGGTGAGGGGAGGTGGAGTAAGCGCCCCCTCCCTTTCGAGTCCCTGGAGGGTAGGAAAGCGAGCGGTTATCGGATTGAAGGATACGAGACCCTGACCGGGGGTTTGACAGGGGGCGGGACGCGGGGAGATGGTTTCCGCTGGCCGGAGAGTCTAAAACGCAGAGGGGCGCCGTCATGGGAGAAGTGGGGGGGCGATCATGTGGGACTGGGACGCTGGGGGGAGATTTCTTCACTCAGAGGGGTTGTGAAGCTTCGGACCCTGGGTGCCCCATCGTCGAGGGTGTTTAAGACAGACAGCGATGGATGTTGGAGCTCTCGGGGAGTTATGGGGTGGCGCCCGATCTGGTTAAATGGTCAAGCCACCTGGAAGTTCCCCTCACTCACCATCCCAACTTGGAAATATATCGGCCGTTCCTTCACTGTCGCCGGGTCCAAATCCTGGAACTCCCTCCCTAACAGCGCCGTGGGTGTACCTACACCACACAGGACAAAATCCTGGAACTCCCTCCCTAACAGCGCCGTGGGTGTACCTACACCACAGGGACAGAATCCTGGAACTCCCTCCCTAACAGCGCCGTGGGTGTACCTACACCACACAGACAAAATCCTGGAACTCCCTCCCTAACAGCGCCGTGGGTGTACCTACACCACATGGGACTGCAGCGGTTCAAGAGGGCAGCTCACCCCCACCTTCTCAAGGGGCAACTAGGGATGGGCAATAAATGCTGGGCCCAGCCAGCGATGCCCACATACGAACATACAAATTAGCGGCAGGAGTAGGCCCCTCGAGCCTGCTCCATTTAATAAGATCGTGGCTGACCTGATAGCAACCTGAAATCTGCAACCACCCTACCCCATGATAACCTTTCACCCCCTTGCTTACCAAGAACCTCTCCGCCTCTGTCTTAAAAATATTCAAAGACACTGCTCCCACCACCTTTTCAGGAAGAGAGTTCCAAAGACTCACTAACCTCAGAAAACAAAACTCTCCGCACCTCTCTCTTAAAGGGGCCACCCCCTTATTTTTAAACAGGGACCCCTCGTTCTAGACTCAACCACAAGAGGAAACATCCTCTCCACATCCACCCTGTCGAGACCCCCTCAGGATCGTATGTTTTAATCCCAGTCGCCTCTCACTCTTCTAAACTCCCAGTGGATACAAGCCTAGTCTGTCCAACCTTTCCTCATCAGACAACCCCTTCCGTTCCTGGTATGAGTCTGGTAAACCTCCTCTGAAATGCTTCTAATGCATTTACATCCTTCCTTAAATAAGGAGGCTAGTCCTGTACACAGTGCTCCAGATGTGGTCTCACCAGTGCCCTGTATAACTGAAGCATCATCTCCCTCCTTTTGTATTCAATTCCCCCTCACACTAAATAACATTCTGTTAGCTGTCCGAATTCCCTGCTGTACCTGCACATGGCCCTTTTGCGATTCATGCACTAGGACGCCCTGGATCCCTCTGCATCTCAGAGCTCTACAATCTCTCACCATTTCGATAATGTGCTGTTTTTTTTGTAACCTTCCAGATGCCAGATCTTTGCCCGCTCCCCTAACGTTATCTACGTCCCTTAGTAGCCTCCTTGCGTGGGCTTCCAATTTTTACTTTCCTACCCATCTTAGTGCCGTCAATAAATTGAGCAACCATACCCATCGGTCCCTTCATCCAAGTCGACGATAGCAGTGTGAAAAGTTGAGGCCCCCGGCACTGATCCCTGTGGCACACCCAGTCTACCGGGAAAAAACACCTATTTATGCCAAGTCTGCTGCCTGTTTGCCAGCCAATCTTCTATCCATGCCAATAATGGTGCATTACACCCTGATACCCATAAGCGTTTATGATTCACGTAAGATCTTGAGGGGACTTGACAGGGCGGGGGGGGAAAGGATGTTTCCCCTCGTGGGAGAGACTGGAGCTAGGGGACGCCGTGTAAAAATAAGGGCTCTCCTATTGAGGACGGAGATGAGGAGAAATTCTTTCCCCTCAGGGAGGGTCGTTAATCTGTTGAACTCTCCCTCCCACCCCCCCCTAATCCTCACCAAAGTCCTTGACTATCTTTACGGCTGTGTTAGATAGATTCTTGACCGACAAGGTTTACAGGGCACGCGGACAGGAACTTAGTGTTGAGGGCACCGTCAGGTCAGCCATGATCTGATTGGAGTGGCAGTGCAGGCTTGAGCGGCCTCTTGCTGCCCCCCAATTTTGCAGCTTTGGCTGAAGGGCCTTGGTGCGGTCAACCATGTACAGAGGGGCGCAGGTGGTGAGGGCAGCACTGCTGCACCCCCTCGGTACCACCCCGGCCGCCAACCAGGGCTTCAAACGGACGCTGCCCAACAGTCAAGTTGGCCAGGGTCAGAGGTCAAGCTCTTGGGAGCCCGGATGGGGAGCGGGGCGCCATGCCTGTCAATCAAACTCAGCGCTGGCGATGGGGCGGGAGGGAGGGGCCAGAGAAGCGGCTCCCGCCTCTCGCGCCCACTTGCTCCAGTTTGAATCGCAACCGTCTTGCCGGGCGGAGTGCGCAGGCGCTGGAGGACTGGCCCTGCGACGCTGCCGTCAGGCCGGTTCCCCGCGCACATGCGTACTTGCCAACAGGCCGGCTGGCTCGCGCTCTCTCTCTCCGTCGTCCTAGCGCGCATGCTTGGTTGCCGTCAGTCAAGCCGGCTACCCCTCCACCTTCTGCGCGTACGCGAGTGCCGTCAGGCCGGCGATTTTGCGCAGTTCCCCCTTTGGTTGTTTACCCTCCCTCTTGCATAGCGCTTACCCTCGGACGAAAAAAAAATTGGGGGGGTGGGAAAGAGAGAGAGAGAAGCTTCCAGATCTGAAAGATGTCGTGAGAGCACCGGCTCATGTTGATCGCTGACTCTTACCGTTCTCCCCTCTCTCGGTTACTCGCTGCTCTGGACTCCCTGGTTTGCCTTAATCGCTCCCTTCAAACCTCCCGCCGGCGCCGCCCCCACCGCCGCTGCCCAATCAGCTGCCGCCGCAGCCCACGTGCCCCGCCCCGGCCAATCGCCTCCCGGCATCAACCACATGTTCCCGTCCGCTATTGGCCGAGGGCACCCGCCAATCCCGTGTCGGTCCGTCAACCGGCCCACGCCCCCGATTGGACGGGGCGCCTCACCAGCTCTGATTGGACGGGGCGTCGCGCTGCTCCACGCCGATTGGTTGGTTCAAACGGCCGCCGCCGTTGAAACGTCAACGCCCCGTTCTGATTGGCCCATTTAAAAACTAACTGATTCAGCCCCGTCGGGAGATTTCCCCCCTGATTCCTGACGCAGAAGGGAGGAGGAGTGAAAAACATAAAAGAAGCTTAAGTCTTAAAGCTCAGTTTCCAAATGATTTAACTCAGCCCCCTTCCCAGCGCTCCAACTGCCGCCCAATAGTCAAAGGCGCCGTCAGTCACGGCAGGTTCCGCCCCCAAGCCCCGCCCCACGGCCTCTGATTGGGCCGGCGGCGGGCGGAGCGGGCGCCGATTGGTCAGCCTCAACGTCAGTCCAAATCACAATGGGCGTACCCGGAGCGCTGATTGGGTTCCGATGATGAGGGGCGGGCTTGCTGGGCGGGTTTTTGATGGGAGGGGCGGGGTCACCGACCATGATTGGTGTTTGTCCACGTCAATCTAGATGACAATGGCCCGGTGGGGGAGGGGGGGTTGGGGGCGGGCGTTGATTGGTTAGCCAGGGAGCGGTGGGCGAGACGTGGTTGCGTTTCTTGACAGGGCGGGCCTCTTGTTCGTGATTGGCGGACAAGCACGTCAATCCAAGCGGTGGGGGAAAGACAATGGACGGGCTCCTGGCGGTGATTGGTTGGCCCTGTTGCTAGGGACCGCGCTCTCGGCGATGATTGGGTAGCTCTGTGGCGGTGGGGGGAGGAAGGCTATCCCCGGCCCGCTGATTGGTGGGGGCCGGGCGCGAGGGGCGGGCCGATGTGTTGGCTCCTCCTGCTCCTCCTGTCCCGCGGTTGCTCCTCCTTCTCCATCTTCTCCCCTCGGCCGGGCATCATGGCGGAGTTCGGCGACCTGCTGCTGTCGGTGCTGTCCAGTATCCGGGTGCCCCGGAGCGGCGACCGGGTCCACAAGGACGAGTGCGCCTTTTCTTTCGACACCCCGGTGAGTGAGCCAGGGAAGCGCGAGGGGGGGGGGTGGGGTGCGGCGGCGGCGGCGGCGGCCGGCAAAAACTGAATTCGCTGACCAATAATCACACACACACACACCTACACAACAGTAAAAGCCTGTCTGACTAGGCCGCCCTTGGCCCCGCGGTGCCCGCCGGGAATTGTAGTCCGCCGGGGAATCCGGCCGCCGTCCCCAGACGGGGCACTTCCGGCGGCCGGGGGACTACAACCCCCAGCGTCCCTCGCGGGCGCTGGCCGGCCGACTCACCTTCCCTTCCCCTTGAAGATGGCCGCCCGGGGGGGGGTGGGCGCCGGGAGTTGTAGTTCCTCTGGCGCGGGGCTGCGCAGGCGGCGGGCGGCCGCCAGGGGCGGCGGGAACTACAAGTCCCAGGCTGCCCTGCGGCTGCTGCATTGCCAAGTGCAGCAGGTACACACCCAAAAGAGTGGGGCTGCATTTGACATCCTCCTGCTTCTTTCTCTCTGGGGGGGAGGTGGGGGCTTTCTGTGCATTTAACAGCCACTCTTTTTAGTGTCTCTGCATTTGGACCCTCACCTCTTTTTGGTGGGGGTTGGTATCTTATTGGTTGCAATTCATTTACCCTTTGCATAGGATGGGATGGGACAGTCATTGGCAAGAATCAGCATTTATTACCCTTATCCTTAACCTTGTGGGGAAGGGGTGGTGTTGTGGTGGTAAAGTCACCCGCCTGGTAGTCCAGAGGCTCATCCTCCAGGGAACAACAGCAGCTGATGGAATTTAAACTCAATTCATGAATAAACCTGGAACGAAAAGCCAGCGGGACCCAGGAAACCAGCCATCGATTTGCCTGACTCACTAACGCCCCTTCAGGGAAGGAAACCTTGCCCCCCCCTTAACGTCCTGCCCGACCCCACACCCGCAGGCGATGTGGGTCGACTCTTAAAAGGACCTCTGGAGCGGCCGAGCAAGTCAGTCAGAGGCTGGTCTGGCCAACGAACCCCCCCCCTCGTGACCTGATGTTACAATAAGGTCACCCCCTGGTTCTCCTAAACGCCAGTCTGTCGGAGCGCCTGCCTCGAAGCAGCGCTGCTCTTCTCTCCGACTGGAAATCCGCTTGTCTCTTTTGCCCCGTTCGCCTTCGTGGCTTTCCATCTCTCTCCGCCTGGTGTTTGACAAGGCGTTTACCTTACCATGACCTCCTTGGCATTCCCTTCTTTGCCCCCACCTATCACTGGACCTCTATCCAGCTCTACCTGTCCCCCCCCCTCAACCAGCTTATATTTCACCTGGTTTCTACATTTCCTCAGTCCTGTTGAAGAGTCACACGGACTCGAAACGTCCACTGTGTCCCTCTCCGCAGACGCTGTCAGACCTGCTGAGTTTTTCCAGCTGCTTTTGTTTCCGATTTCCAGCATCCGCAGTATTTTGCTGTTAGCTTAGTGTGTTGAGCCAACCTGTTTTATCCTTTCATCGTAAGGCAACTCCTTAAGGAGGAATGAGTCGAGTGAACTGTCTGAGTTGCTTCGAGTGCGGTGATATCTTCCTTTCAATTGAGACCGAAACTCTGCGCATCATTCCAGATGTGGTCTCGTCACTGCCCTGTAACAGCTGCAGTAAAACTTGCCTCCTTGGATACCCCGATCCCCTGGCCATAAAGGTTGGCGTTACACCTGCCTCTCGAATCACTCGCTGCTGCACGCTAATGTCTTGCCACCCGAATCCCCCAAGAGTTCTGCAATGTAGAAAATTCACAGCACAGAAAGAGGCCACTCTGCCCATCATAGCTGTGCCGACCGGGAAATGAGCCTCGCTCCCCTCCCGCTCCCCCCCTCCCTCTGCTCCCCCCCCCTCCCTCTGCTCCCCCCTCCCTCTCCCCCTCCTCCCTCTCCCCTCCTCTCCCCCCCCTCCCTCACCCCCCCCTCCTCACCCCCCCCCCTCCTCTCCCCCCCCTCCCTCTCCCCCCCCTCCCTCTCCCCCCCCTCCCTCTCCCCCCCCTCCCTCTCCCCCTCCTCCCTCCCTCCTCTCCCCCTCCTCCTCCCTCTCCCCCCCCTCCCTCTCCCCCCCCTCCCTCTCCCCCCTCCCTCTCCCCCCTCCTCCTCCCTCCTCTCCCCCCTCCTCCTCCCTCTCCCCCCCCTCCTCCTCCCTCTCCCCCCCCTCCTCCTCCCTCTCCCCCCCCCTCCTCCTCCTCCCCCCCTCCTCCTCCTCCCCCCCTCCTCCTCCTCCCTCTCCCCCCCCCTCCTCCTCCTCCCTCTCCCCCCTCCTCCTCCCTCTCCCTCCTCCCTCTCCCCCTCTCCCCCCCCTCCTCCTCCCTCTCCCCCCCCTCCTCCTCCTCCCTCTCCCCCCCTCCTCCTCCTCCCTCTCCCCCCCCTCCTCCTCCTCCCTCTCCCCCCCTCCTCCTCCCTCTCTCCCCCCCTCCTCCTCCCTCTCCCCCCTCCTCCTCCCTCTCCCCCCTCCTCCTCCCTCTCCCCCCTCCTCCTCCCTCTCCCCCCCCTCCTCCTCCCTCTCCCCCCCCTCCTCCTCCCTCTCCCCCCTCTCCTCCTCCCTCTCCCCCCTCTCCTCCTCCCTCTCCCCCCCCTCCTCCTCCTCCCTCTCCCTCCTCCCTCTCCCCCTCTCCCCCCCCTCCTCCCCCTCCCTCTCCCCCCCTCCTCCTCCCTCTCCCCCCCCTCTCCTCCTCCCTCTCCCTCCTCCCTCTCCCCCTCTCCCCACCCCTCCTTCCATTCCCCCCTATCCCCCTCCCCCTCTCCCAGCCTAATCCCACTTCCCAGCCCTTGGCCCATAACCCTGCAGGTTACGGCACATGAGGTGCCGATCCAGTCCCCTTTTCCAATGAGTTGAGGGTTACTGTCTCCACTGCCCTTTCAGGCAATGAGGTCCAGACCGCACCCCCCTCTATAACCCACTGAGTGGAAAATAAATCCTCACCTCCCGTCTTAACCTGTCTCCCAGTCACTTTAAACCTGTGCCCCCACTGGTCACTGCCCCTCTCTGCTAAAGTAAACAGGCCCTTCCCCTCCTCTATCCAGGACCCCCTCCCCCACCTCCTCCCGGTTTTGTACATCTCAAATCAAATCTCCCCTGGGCCTCCTCTGCTCCGGAGGTCCCCAGCATCACAGATGCCAGTCTCCAGCCAATTCGATTCACTCCACGTGATATCAAGAAACGGCTGAAGGCACTGGATACTGCAAAGGCTGACAATATTCTGGCAATAGTACTGAAGACTTATGTTCCAGAACTTGCCGCGCCCCTAGCCAAGCTGTTCCAGTACAGCTACAACACTGGCATCTACCCAGCTGTGTGGAAAATTGCCCAGGTACATCCTGTACACGAAAAGCAGGACACATCCAACCCGGCCAATTACCGCCCCATCAGTCTACTCTCCATCATCAGTAAAGTAATGGAAGGGGTCATCAACAGTGCTATCAAGCGGCACTTGCTTAGCAATAACCTGCTCACTGATGCTCAGTTTGGGTTCTGCCAGGGCCACTCAGCTCCTGACCTCATTGCAGTCTTGGTTCAAACATGGACAAAAGAGCTGAACTCCCGAGGTGAGGTGAGAGTGACTGCCCTTGACATCGAGGCAGCATTTGACCAAGTGTGGCATCAAGGAGCCCCAGCAAAACTGGAGTCAATGGGAATCAGGGGGGAAACTCTCCACTGGTTGGAGTCATGCCCAGCACAAAGGAAGATGGTTGTGGTTGTTGGAGGTCAATCATCTCCTCTCCAGGACATCACTGCAGGAGTTCCTCAGGGTAGTGTCCTCGGCCCAACCATCTTCATCAATGACCTTCCTTCCATCATAACGTCAGAAGTGGGGATGCTCGCTGATGGTTGCACAATGTTCAGCACCATTCGCGACTCCTCAGATACTGAAGCAGCCCCATGTCCAAATGCAGCAAGACCTGGACAATATCCAGATGTGGGCTGACAAGTGGCAAGTAACATTCGTGCCACACAAGTGCCAGGCAATGACCATCTCCAACAAGAGAGAATCCAACCATCTCCCCTTGATGTTCAATGGTATCACCATCACTGAATCCCCCACTATCAACATCCTGGAGGTTACCATTGACCAGAAACTGAACTGGACTAGCCTTATAAATACTGTGGCTACAAGAGTAGGTCAGAGGCTGGGAATCCTGCGGAGAGTAACTCACCTCCTGACTCCCCAAAGCCTGTCCACCATCTACAAGGCACAAGTCAGGAGTGTGATGGGACACTCCCCACTTGCCTGGACGAGTGCAGATCCCACAACACTCAAGAAGCTCGACACTGTCCAGGACAAAGCAGCCCCGCTTGATCGGCACCCCATCCACAAACATTCACTCCCTCCACCACCGACGCACAGGGGCAGCAGCGTGTGTACCATCTACAAGATGCACTGCAGCAACTCGCCAAGGCTCCTTCGACAGCGCCGCCCAAACCCACGACCCGCTCCCATCTAGAAGGACGAGGGCAGCAGACACATGGGGAACACCACCACCTGGAAGTTCCCCTCCAAACCACTCACCATCCCGACTTGGGAATATATTGGCCGTTCCTTCATTGTCGCTGGGTCCAAATCCTGGAACTCCCTCCCTAACAGCGCCGTGGGTGTACCTACACCACAGGGACAAAATCCTGGAACTCCCTCCCTAACAGCGCCGTGGGTGTACCTACACCACACGGACAAAATCCTGGAACTCCCTCCCTAACAGCGCTGTGGGTGTACCTACACCACACGGGGACTGCAGCCATTCGAGAAGGCAGCCCACCCCCACCTCCTCAAGGGGCAATTAAGGATGGGTGATAAATTCTGACCGAGCCAGCGATGTCTGTGAAAGAATGAAAATAAATACCTGGCTAATAAATGAAAGGTTTCCTTCTGACTCCCTGCTGACCTTTCCTGCTCCTTCCGGGATCTGTGGACATGCATCCCAAGGTCCCTCACTTCCTCTCCACCTCTCCGTATTCTCCCGTTTATTGTGTGACCCTTTCCCTTGCCTGACCTCCCCGAATGCACTGTCCCACGCGGCTGCCGCTTGAATCCCATTTGCCCTGTTCCTGGCCGTCGTTCCTGGCCGTCTGGTCAGCGCGTTGCTATCGTCCTGCACTCTCCGGGAACCCTCATCGATATCGAGCGGATAGGGAGATCTCACACGCTCGCAGCGGGAGCTCTGTCTCCTGCCAAGGTGACACAGTCTCTTGCACGTGTGCACTTTCCCCCTCTCGTATACACACGCTCTCCCACACAACCTCTTTCGCTCCCTGGCTCTCTTTCCCTCTCTCTCTCTCTCTCACCCCCCACACTCTCTCGCAACCCCCACTCTCTTTCACCCCCACAATCTCTCTCACCCCCCACACTCTCTACCCCCACACTCTCTCTCACCCCCACACTCTCTCTCTCAACCCCACACTCTCTCTCACATCAACACTCTCTCACCCCCACACTCTCTCTCACCCCCACACTATCTCTCACCCCCACACACTCTCTCTCACCCCCACACCCTCTCTCCCCCCCACACTCTCTCACCCCCACACTCTCTCACCCCCACACTCTCTCACCCCCACACTCTCTCTCACCCCCACACTCTCTCTCACATCAACACTCGCTCTCAGACCCAATCTCTCTCTCTCAACCCCACATTCTCTCTCACCCCCACACTCACTCTCACCCCCACACTCTCTCTCACCCCCACACTCTCTATTACCGCCACACTCTCTCTCACCCCCACACTCTCTCTCACCCCCACACCCTCTCTCACACCCACACTCTCTCTCACCCCCAAACTCTCTCTCACCCCCACACTGTATCACTCCCACACTCTCTTTGACACCTCCACACTCTCTCTCACACCCACACTATCTCTCAGCCCCCACTCTCTCTCTCCCCCACACTCTCTCTCACCCCCAACTCTCTCTCAATCCCACACTCTCTCTCCCCCGCACAATCTCTCTCACCCCTACACTCTCTCTCAAGCCCCACTCTCTCACTCCACCACACTCTCTCTCACCCCCCAATCTCTCTCTCCCTCACACTCTCTCTCAACCCATCACTCTCTCTCACCCCCACACTCTCTCTCACCTCCACACTCTCACTCAACCCCACATTCTCTCACACCACCAGACTCTCTCTC
>NW_027598228.1:0-50586 GCF_964194155.1 Cetorhinus maximus | reverse complement strand
TATCCTCCCCATGATCTCACTCTCTGTCCCTTTAATCTCCCCGTGAACTCATTCTCTGTTCATTTAACCTCCCCGTGATCTCACTCTCTGTCCCTTTAACTTACCCTTGATCTCACGCTCTGTCCCTTTAAACTCCCAGTGATCTCACTCTCTCTCCCTTTAACCTTCCCCTGATCTCACACTGTCCCTTTAACCTTCCCTGATCTCATTCTCTGTCCATTTAACTGTCCCCCTGATCTCACTCTCTGTCCCTTTAACTGTCCCCTGATCCCACTCTCTGTCCCTTTAATAGTCCCTGATCTCTCTCTGTCCCTTTAGCTGTCCCTGATCTCACTCTCTGTCCCTTTAACCTCCCCATGATCTCACAGTCTGTCCCTTTAACATTCCCGTGATCTCACCCTCAGTCCATTTAACCTCCCCGTGATCACATTCTCTGTACCTTTATCCTCCCCGTGATCTCACTCACTGCCCCTTTAATCTCCCTGATTTAGCACTCTGTCCATTTAACATCCCCGTGATCTCACTCTCTGTCCCTTAATGCTCACCGTGATCTCAATCTCTGTCCCATTAACCTCCCCGTGATCTCACTCTCTGTCCATTTAATCTCCCTGTGATCACACTCACTATCCCTTTCACCTCCCCTTGATCTCACTCTCTATCCCATTAACTTTCCCGTGATTGCATTCACTATCCCTTTAACCTCCCAGTGATATCACTCTCTGTCCCTTTATCCTCCCCGTGATCTCACTCTCTGTCCCTTTAACCTCCCCGTGAACTCATTCTCTGTTCATTTAACCTCCCTGTGATCTCACTCTCTTTCCCTTTAACTTACCCTTGATCTCATGCTCTGTCCCTTTAAACTCCCCGTGATCTCACTCTCTGTCCCTTTAACCTTCCCGTGATCTCACTCTGTCCCTTTAACATTCCCTGATCTCATTCTCTGTTCCTTTAACTGTTCCCCATATTTCCATCTCTGTCCCTTTAATAGTCCCTGCTCTCTCTCTGACCCTTTAGCTGTCCCAGATATCACTCTTTGTCCCTTTAACTCTCCCACTGATCTTACTCTCTGTCCCTTTAACTGTCCCCTGATCCCACTCTCTGTCCCTTTAATAGTCCCTGATCTCTCTCTGTCCCTTTAGCTGTCCCTGATCTCATTCCCTGTCCCTTTAACCTCCCCATGATCTCACAGTCTGTCCCTTTAACATTTCCGTGATCACTCCCTCTGTCCATTTAACCTCCCCGTGATCACATTCCCTGTACCTTTAACCTCCCCGTGATCTCACTCTCTGTCCCTTTAACCTCCCCGTGATCTCACTATCCGTCCCGTTAACCTCCCCGTGATCTCTGTCTTTCCATTTAAACTCCCCGTGTTCTCACTCTCTGTCCCTTTAACCTCCCCGTGATCTCACTCTCCGTCCCTTTAACCTCTCCGTGATCTCTGTCTTTCCATTTAAACTCCCCGTGTTCTCTCTCTCTGTCCCTTTAACCTCACCGGGATATCACCCTCTGTCCCTTTAACCTCCCTGTCATTTCACTCTCTTTCCCATTAAGCTCCCAGTGGTCTCACTTTCTTTCCATTTAACCTCCCCGTGATCTCACTCTCTGTCCCTTTTACCTCCCCGTGATCTCACTCTCTGTCCCTTTTAACTCCCATGATCTCAATCTCTGTCCCTTTCACCTCCCCGTATTCTCACTATCTGTCCCTTTAAACTCCCCGTGATCTCAATCTCTGTCCCTTTAATCTCCCCGTGATCTCATTCTCTTTCCCTTTAACCTTCCCGTGATCTCACTCTCTGTCCCTTTAACCTCATCGTGATCTCACTCTCTGTCCCTGTAACCTCCTCGTGATCTCACTATCTGTCCCTTTAACCTCCCCATGATCTCACTCTATTTCCTTTAACCTCCCCGTGATCTCACTCTCTGTCCCTTTAACCTTCCCGTGATCTCACCCTCTGTCCCTTTAACCTCCCCGTGATCTCACTCTCTATCCATTTAACCTCCCCATCTTCCTACTCTCTGTCCCTTTAACTGCCCCGTGAACTCACTCTCTGTCCCTTTAACCTCTCCGTGATCTCACTCTCTGTCCCATTAACCTCTCCGTGATCTCACTCTCTGTCCCTTTTACTTCCCGTGAACTCATTCTCTGTCCATTTTACCTCCCCGTGATCTCACTCTCTGTCCCATTAAACTCCCCGTGATCTCACTCTCTCTCCCTTTAATTTCCCTGTGATCTCACTCTCTGTCCCTTTAACCTCCCCGTGATCTCACTCTCTGCCCCTTTAACCTCCCCGTGATCTCACTCTCTTTCAATTTAACCTTCCCGTGATCTCACTCTGTCCCTTTAACCTACCCTGATCTCATTCTCTTTTCCTTTAACTGTTCCCCTGATCTCAATCTCAGTCCCATTAATTGTCCCCTTGATATCACTCTCAGTCCCTTTAACTGGCCCCCGATCTCACTCTCTGTCGCTTTAATAGTCCCTGCTCTCTCTCTGTCCCTTTAGATGTCCCTGATATCTCACTTTGTCCCTTTAACTGTCACCCTGATCTCACTCTCTGTCCCTTTAACTGTCCCCCGATCCCACTCTCTGTCCCTTTAATAGTCCCTGATCTCTCTCTTTCCCTTTAGCTGTCCCTTATCTCACTCTCTGTCCCTTTAACCTCCTCGTGATCTCACTCTCTGTCCATTTAAACTCCCCGTGATTTCTCTCTGTCGCTTTAACCTCCCCGTAATCTCTCTCTGTCCCTTTAACCACCCAGTGATCTCACTCTATCTCCCTTTAACGTCTCCGTGATCTCACTCTTTGTCCCATTAAACTCCCCGTGATCTCACTCTTTTTCCCTTTAAAACGCCCTATTATCTCACAGTCTGTCCCTTTAACATTCCCGTGTTCTCACCCTCTGTCCATATAACCTCCCCGTGATCACACTCTCTATACCTTTAACGTCCCCGTGATCTCACTCTCCGTCCCTTTATCCTCCCCGTGATCTCAATCTCTGTCCCCTTAATCTCCCCGTGATCTCACTCTGTCACTTTAAACTCCCCGTGATCTCATTCTCAGTCCCATTAACCTCCCCGTGATATCACTCTCTGTCCCTTTAACCTTCCCGTGATCTCAATCTCTGTCCCCTTAATCTCCCCGTGATCTCACTCTGTCACTTTAAACTCCCCGTGATCTCACTCTCTGTCCCTTTAATCTTCCCATGATCTCATTCTCTGTCCCTTTAACCTCCCCGTGATCTCACTCTCTGTCCCTTTAAGCTCGCCGTGATCTCACTCTCTGTCCCTTTAACCTCCCTGTGATCTCACTCTCTGTTCATTTAACCTCCCCGTGATCTCACTCTCTGTCCATTTAACTTACCCTTGATCTCACTCTCTGTCCCTTTAACCTTCCCGTGATCTCACTCTGTGCCTTTAACCTTCGCTGATCTCATTCTCTGTTCCTTTAACTGTTCCCCTGATCTCCATCTCTGAACCTTTAATAGTCCCTGCTCTCTTTCTGTCCCTATAGCTGTCCTTGATATCACTCTTTGTCCCTTTAACTGTCCCACTGATCTCACTCTCTGTCCTTTTAACTGTCCCCCGATCCCACTCTCTGTCCCTTTAATCTCCCTGATTTAGGACTCTGTCCCTTTAACCTCCCCGTGATCTCAGTCTGTGTCCCATTAACCTCCCCGTGATCTCATTCTCTCTCCCTTTAACCTCCCTGATCTAACTCTCTGTCCCATTAACCTACCCGTGATCTCACTCTCTGTCCCTTTAAAATCCCCGTGATCTCACTCTCTGTCCCATTAACCTCCCCGTGATCTCACTCTCTGTCCCTTTAACCTCCCCGTGATCTCACTTTCTTTCCGTTTAACTTCCCCGTGATCTCACTCTCTGTCCCTTTAATCTCCCTGATTTAGCACTCTGTCCCTTTAACATCCCCGTGATCTCACTCTCTGTCCCTTAAAGCTCACCGTGATATCAACCACTGTCCCTTTAACCTGCCCGTGATCTCATTCTCTGTCCGTTTAACCTCCCCGTGATCTCACTCTCTGTCCCATTAACCTCCCGGTGATCTCACTCTCTGTCCCTTTAACCTCCTCGTGATCTCAGTCTCTGTCCCTTTAACCTCGCAGTCATCTCACTCACTGTCCCTTTAACCTCCCCATGATCTCACAGTCTGTCCCTTTAACATTTCCGTATTCTCACCCTCTGTCCATTTAACCTCCCCGTCATCACATTCTCTTTACATTTATCCTCCCCGTGATCTCACTCACTGTCCCTTTAACCTCCCCATGATCTCACTATCCGTCCCGTTAACCTCCCCGTGATCTCACTCTCTGTCCCTTTAACCTCCCCATGATCTCACTATCCGTCCCTTTAACCTCCCCGTGATCTCTGTCTTTCCATTTAAACTCCCCGTGTTCTCACTCTCTGTCCCGTTAACCTCACCGTGATATCACCCTCTGTCCCTTTAACCTCCCTGTGATCTCACTCTCTGTCCCTTTTACCTCCCCGTGACCTCACTCTCTGTCCCTTTAACCTCCCCGTGATCTCACTCTCTGTCCCTTTTACCTCCCTGTGATCTCACTATCTGTCCCTTTCACCTCCCCATGGCCTCACTCTCTGTCCCTTTAACCTCCCTGTATTCTCACTATCTGTCCCTTTAACCTCCCCGTGATCTCACTCTCTGTCCCTTTAACTTCATCGTGATATCACTCTCTGTCCCTTTAACCTTCCCGTGATCTCACTCTGTCCCTTTTACCTCCCCTTATCTCATTCTCTGTTCCTTTAACTGTTCCCCTGATCTCCATCTCTTGTCCCTTTAATATTCCCTGCTCTCTCTCTGTCCCATTAGCTGTCCCTGATATCACTCTTTGTCCCTTTAACTGTCCCCCTGATCTCACTCTCTGACCCTTTAACTGTCCCCCGATCCCACTCTCTGTACCTTTAATAGTCCCTGATCTCTCTCTGTCCCTTTAGCTGTCCCTGATCTCATTCTCTGTCCCTTTAACCTCCCCATGATCTCACCCTCTGTCCATTTAACCTCCCCGTGTTCACATTCTCTGTACCTTTATCCTACCCGTGATCTCACTCTCTGTCCCATTATTCTACCTGATTTAGCACTCTGTCCCTTTAACATCCCCGTCATCTCACTCTCTGTCCCTTAAAGCTCACCGTGATATCAATCTCTGTCCCTTTAACCTGCCCGTGTTCTCATTCTCTGTCCCTTTAACCTCCCCGTGATCTCACTCTCTGTCTCTTTGACCTCCCCGTGATCTCAATCTCTGTCCCATTAACCTCCCCGTGATCTCACTCACTGTCCCTTTAACCTCCCCGTGATCTCACTCACTATCCCTTTCACCTCCCTTTGATCTCACTCTCTATCCCATTAACTTTCCCGTGATCGCATTCAATATCCCTTAAACTTCCCAGTGATCTCACTCTCTGTCCCTTTATCCTCCCCGTGATCTCACTCTCTGTCCCTTTAATCTCCCCGTGAACTCATTCTCTGTTCATTTAACCTCCCCGTGTTCTCACTCTCTGGCCCTTTAACTTAGCCTTGATCTCACTCTCTGTCCCTTTAAACTCCCCGTCATCTCACTCTCTCTCCCTTAACCTTCCCGTGATCTCACTCTGTCCCTTTAACCTTCCCTGATCTCATTCTCTGTTCCTTTAACTGTTCCCCTGATCTCCATTTCTGTCCCTTTAATAGTCCCTGCTCTCTCTCTGTCCCTTTAGCTGTCCCTGATATCACTCTTTGTCCCTTTAACTGTCCCACTGATCTCACTCTCTGTCCCTTTAACTGTCCCCCGATCCCACTCTCTGTCCCTTTAATAGTCCCTGATCTCTCTCTGTCCCTTTAGCTGTCCCTGATCTCACTCCCTGTCCATTTAACCTCCCCATGATCTCACAGTCTGTCCCATTAACATTTCCGTGATCTCACCCTCTGTTCATTTAACCTCCCCGTGATCACATTCTCTGTCCCTTTAACCTCCCCGTGATCTCTGTCTTTCCCTTTAAACTCCCCGTGTTCTCACTCTCTGTCCCTTTAACCTCAACGTGATATCACCCTCTGTCCCTTTAACCTCCCCGTCATCTCACTCTCTTTCCCATTAAGCTCCCCGTGATCTCACTCTCTTTCCCTTTTACCTCCCCGTGACCTCACTCTCTGTCCCTTTAACCTCCCCGTGGTCTCACTCTCTGTCCCTTTTATCTCCCCGTGATCTCACTCTCTGTCCCTTTTACCTCCCCGTGATCTCACTCTCTGTCCCTTTTACCCCCCCGTGATTTCACTCTCTGTCCCTTTTATCTCCCCATGATCTCACTCTCTGTCCCTTTAACCTCCCCGCATTCTCACTATCTGTCACTTTAAACTCCCCATGATCTCAATCTCTGTCCCTTTAATCTCCCCGTGATCTAATTCTCTTTCCCTTTAACCTCCCCGTGATCTCACTCTCTGTCCCTTTAACCTCATCTTGATCTCACTCTCTGTCCCTGTAACCTCCTCGTGATCTCACTATCTGTCCCTTTAACCTCCCCATGATCTCACTCTGTCGCTTTAACCTCCCCGTTAACTCTCTCTGTCCCTTTAACCTCCGCGTGATCTCACTCTCTGTCCCTTTAACCTCCCCGTGATCTCACTCTCTGTCCCTTTAACTTCATCGTGATATCACTCTCTGTCCCTTTAACCTTCCCGTGATCTCACTCTGTCCCTTTTACCTCCCCTTATCTCATTCTCTGTTCCTTTAACTGTTCCCCTGATCTCCATCTCTGTCCATTTAATAGGCCCTGCTCTCTCTCTGTCCCTTTAGCTGTCCCTGATATCACTCTTTGTCCCTTTAACTGTCCCACTGATCTCACTCTCTGTCCCTTTAACTGTCCCCCGATCCCACTCTCTGTCCCTTTAGCTGTCCCTGATCTCACTCCCTGTCCATTTAACCTCCCCATGATCTCACAGTCTGTCCCATTAACATTTCCGTGATCTCACCCTCTGTTCATTTAACCTCCCCGTGATCACATTCTCTGTCCCTTTAACCTCCCCGTGATCTCTGTCTTTCCCTTTAAACTCCCCGTGTTCTCACTCTCTGTCCCTTTAACCTCAACGTGATATCACCCTCTGTCCCTTTAACCTCCCCGTCATCTCACTCTCTTTCCCATTAAGCTCCCCGTGATCTCACTCTCTTTCCCTTTTACCTCCCCGTGACCTCACTCTCTGTCCCTTTTACCTCCCCGTGGTCTCACTCTCTGTCCCTTTTATCTCCCCGTGATCTCACTCTCTGTCCCTTTTACCCCCCCGTGATTTCACTCTCTGTCCCTTTTATCTCCCCATGATCTCACTCTCTGTCCCTTTAACCTCCCCGCATTCTCACTATCTGTCCCTTTAAACTCCCCATGATCTCAATCTCTGTCCCTTTAATCTCCCCGTGATCTCATTCTCTTTCCCTTTAACCTCCCCGTGATCTCACTCTCTGTCCCTTTAACCTCATTGTGATCTCACTCTCTGTCCCTGTAACCTCCTCGTGATCTCACTATCTGTCCCTTTAACCTCCCCATGATCTCACTCTGTCGCTTTATCCTCCCCGTTAACTCTCTCTGTCCCTTTAACCTCCGCGTGATCTCACTCTCTGTCCCTTTAACCTCCCCGTGATCTCACTCTCTGTCCCTTTAACCTCCCCGTGATCTCACTCTCTGTCCCTTTAACTGCCTCGTGAACTCACTCTCTGTCCCTTTAACCTCTCCGTGATCTCACTCTCTGTCCCATTAACCTCTCCGTGATCTCACTCTCTGTCCCTTTTACTTCCCCGTCAACTCATTCTCTGTCCATTTTACCTCCCCGTGATCTCACTCTCTGTCCCTTTAAACTCCCCGTGATCTCACTCTCTCTCCCTTTAATTTCCCTGTGATCTCACTCTCTGTCCCTTTAACCTCCCCGTGATCTCACTCTCTGCCCCTTTAACCTGCGCGTGATCTCACTCTCTGTACCTTTAACATCCCCATGATCCCACTTTCTTTCCCTTTAACCTTCCCGTGATCTCATTCTGTCCCTTTAACCTTCCCTGATCTCATTCTCTTTTCCTTTAACTGTTCCCCTGATCTCAATCTCTGTCCGTTTAACTGTCACCCTGATCTCACTCTCTGTCCCTTTAACTGTCCCCCGATCCCACTCCCTTTAATAGTCCCTGATCTCTCTCTTTCCCTTTAGCTGTCCCTGATCTCACTCTCTGTCCCTTTAACCTCCCCGTGATCTCACTCTCTGTACCTTTAACACTCCCCATGATCTCACAGTCTGTCCCTTTAACATTCCCGTGATCTCACTCTCTGTCCCTTTAACGTCCCCGTGATCTCACTCACCGTCCCTTTAACCTCCCCGTAATCTCACTCTCTGACCCTTTAACGTACACGTGATCTCGCACTCTGGCCCTTTAACTTCCTCGTGATCTCACTCTCTGTCCATTTAACCTCCCCGTGATTTCTCTCTGTCGCTTTAACCTCCCCGTAATCTCTCTCTGTACCTTTAACCTCCCCGTGATCTCACTCTATCTCCCTTTAACGTCCCCGTGATCGCACTCTTTGTCCCGTTAAACTACCCGTGATCTAAATCTCTGACCCTTATAACTCCCCGTTATCTCACTCTCTTTCCCTTTAAAACTCCCCATGATCTCATAGTCTGTCCGTTTAACATTCCCTTGATCTCATCCTCTGTCCATTTAACCTCCCCGTGATCACACTCTCTGTAGCTTTATCCTCCCCATGATCTCACTCTCTGTCCCTTTAACCTCCCCGTGATCTCATTCTCTGTCCCTTTAACCTCCCCGTGATCTCACTCTCTGTCCCTTTAACCTCCCCGTATTCTCACTATCTGTCCCTTTAAACTCCCCGTGTTATCACTCTCTGTCCTTTTAACCTCCCCGTGATCTCACTCTCTGTCCCTCTAACCTTCCCGTGATATCACTCTTTGTCCCATTAACCAACCCTTGATCTCATTCTCAGTCCCATTAACCTCCCCGTGATCTCACTTTCTGTCCCTTTAACCTTCCCGTGATCTCAATCTCTGTCCCCTTAACCTCCCCGTGACCTTACGCTCTGTCCTGTTAACCTCCCCGTGATCTCACTCTGTCACTTTAACCTCCCCGTGATCTCACTCTCTGTCCCTTTAATCTTCCCGTGATCTCATTCTCTGTCCCTTTAACATCCCCGCGATCTCACTCTCTGTCCCTTTAACCTCCCCGTGATCTCACTCTCTGTCCCTTTAACCTCCCTGTGATCTCACTCTCTGTCCCATTAAACTCCCCGTGATCTCAATCTCTATCCCTTTAACCCCGCCGTGATCTCACTCTGTGTCCCTTTAACCTCTCAGTAATCTCACTCTCTGTCCCTTTAACCTGCCCATCATCTCATTATCTGTCCCTTTCACCTCCCTGATCTCACTCTCTGTCCCTATAACCTCACCGTCACCTTTCTCTCTGTCCCTTTTAACTCCCCGTGATCTCACTATCTGTCCCTTTAACCTCCCTGATCTCACTCTCTGTCCCTTTAAACTCCCCGTGATCTCACTCTCCGTCCCTTTAACCTCCCCGTGATCTCACTCTTTTTCACTTTAAGCTCCCCGTGGTCACACTCTCTGTCCCTTTAATTTGACAGTGATCTCACTCTCTGTCCCTTTATCTTCCCTGTGCTCTCATTCTCTGTCCCTTTAAGCTCCCCGTGAACTCATTCTCTGTCCATTTAACCTCCACGTGATCTCACTCTCTGTCCCTTCAAACTACCCGTGATCTCACTCTCTGTCGCTTTAACCTCCCCGTGATCTCACTCTCTGTCCCTTTAACCTCCCCGTTATATCAATCTCTGTGCCTTTAACCTCGCCATGATCTCACTCTCTGTCCCTTTAACCTCCCCATGATCTCACAGTCTGTCCCATTAACATTTCCGTGATCTCACCCTCTGTTCATTTAACCTCCCCGTGATCACATTCTCTGTCCCTTTAAACTCCCCATGATTTCAATCTCTGTCCCTTTAATCTCCCCGTGATCTCATTCTCTTTCCCTTTAACCTTCCCATGATCTCACAGTCTGTCCCTTTAACATTTCCGTAATCTCACCCTCTGTCCATTAAACCTCCCCGTGATCACATTCTCTGTACCTTTATCCTCCCCGTGATCTCACTCTCTGTCCCTTTAACCTCCCCATGATCTCACTATCCGTCCCGTTAACCTCCCCGTGATCTCACTCTCTGTCCCATTAACCTCCCCTTAATTTCACACTCTGTCCCTTTAACCTCCCCGTGATCTCTGTCTTTCCATTTAAACTCCCCATGTTCTCACCCTCTGTCCCTTTAACCTCCCCGTCATGTCACTCTCTTTCCCATTAAGCTCCCAGTGATCTCACACGCTGTCCCTTTTACCTCCCCGTGACCTCACTCTCCGTCCCTTTAACCTCCCCGTGATCTCACTCTCTGTCCCTTTAACCTCATCGTGATATCACTATCTGTCCCTTTAAACTCCCCATGATCTCAATCTCTGTCCCTTTAATCTCCCCGTGATCTCATTCTCTTTCCCTTTAACCTTCCCATGATCTCACAGTCTGTCCCTTTAACATTTCCGTAATCTCACCCTCTGTCCATTAAACCTCCCCGTGATCTCACTCTCTGTCCCTTTAACCTCCCTGTGATCTCACTCTCTGTCCCATTAAACTCCCCGTGATCTCAATCTCTATCCCTTTAACCCCGCCGTGATCTCACTCTGTGTCCCTTTAACCTCTCAGTAATCTCACTCTCTGTCCCTTTAACCTGCCCATCATCTCATTATCTGTCCCTTTCACCTCCCTGATCTCACTCTCTGTCCCTATAACCTCACCGTCACCTTTCTCTCTGTCCCTTTTAACTCCCCGTGATCTCACTATCTGTCCCTTTAACCTCCCTGATCTCACTCTCTGTCCCTTTAAACTCCCCGTGATCTCACTCTCCGTCCCTTTAACCTCCCCGTGATCTCACTCTTTTTCACTTTAAGCTCCCCGTGGTCACACTCTCTGTCCCTTTAATTTGACAGTGATCTCACTCTCTGTCCCTTTATCTTCCCTGTGCTCTCATTCTCTGTCCCTTTAAGCTCCCCGTGAACTCATTCTCTGTCCATTTAACCTCCACGTGATCTCACTCTCTGTCCCTTCAAACTACCCGTGATCTCACTCTCTGTCGCTTTAACCTCCCCGTGATCTCACTCTCTGTCCCTTTAACCTCCCCGTTATATCAATCTCTGTGCCTTTAACCTCGCCATGATCTCACTCTCTGTCCCTTTAACCTCCCCATGATCTCACAGTCTGTCCCATTAACATTTCCGTGATCTCACCCTCTGTTCATTTAACCTCCCCGTGATCACATTCTCTGTCCCTTTAAACTCCCCATGATTTCAATCTCTGTCCCTTTAATCTCCCCGTGATCTCATTCTCTTTCCCTTTAACCTTCCCATGATCTCACAGTCTGTCCCTTTAACATTTCCGTAATCTCACCCTCTGTCCATTAAACCTCCCCGTGATCACATTCTCTGTACCTTTATCCTCCCCGTGATCTCACTCTCTGTCCCTTTAACCTCCCCATGATCTCACTATCCGTCCCGTTAACCTCCCCGTGATCTCACTCTCTGTCCCATTAACCTCCCCTTAATTTCACACTCTGTCCCTTTAACCTCCCCGTGATCTCTGTCTTTCCATTTAAACTCCCCATGTTCTCACCCTCTGTCCCTTTAACCTCCCCGTCATGTCACTCTCTTTCCCATTAAGCTCCCAGTGATCTCACACGCTGTCCCTTTTACCTCCCCGTGACCTCACTCTCCGTCCCTTTAACCTCCCCGTGATCTCACTCTCTGTCCCTTTAACCTCATCGTGATATCACTATCTGTCCCTTTAAACTCCCCCTGATCCCAATCTCTGTCCCTTTTACCTCCCCTTATCTCATTCTCTGTTCCTTTAACTGTTCCCCTGATCTCCATCTCTTGTCCCTTTAATATTCCCTGCTCTCTCTCTGTCCCTTTAACTGTCCCTGATATCACTCTTTGTCCCTTTAACTGTCCCCCTGATCTCACTCTCTGACCCTTTAACTGTCCCCCGATCCCACTCTCTGTCCCTTTAATAGTCCCTGATCTCTCTCTGTCCCTTTAGCTGTCCCTGATCTCATTCTCTGTCCCATTAACCTCCCCATGATCTCACAGTCTGTCCCTTTAACATTCCCGTGATCTCACCCTTTGTCCATTGAACCTCCCCGTGATCTCATTCTCTGTACCTTTATCCTACCCGTGATCTCACTCTCTGTCCCATTATTCTATCTGATTTAGCACTCTGTCCCTTTAACATCCCCGTCATCTCACTCTCTGTCCCTTTAACCTCCCCGTGATCTCACTCTCTGTCCTTCAAACCTCCCAGTCATCTCACTCACTATCCCTTTAACCTCCCCGTGATCTCACTCTCTGTCCCTTTAACCTCCCCGTGATCTCACTCTCTGTCTCTTTGACCTCCCCGTGATCTCAACCTCTGTCCCATTAACCTCCCCGTGATCTCACTCACTGTCCCTTTAACCTCCCCGTGATCTCACTCACTATCCCTTTCACCTCCCTTTGATCTCACTCTCTATCCCATTAACTTTCCCGTGATCGCATTCAATATCCCTTAAACTTCCCAGTGATCTCACTCTCTGTCCCTTTATCCTCCCCGTGATCTCACTCTCTGTCCCTTTAATCTCCCCGTGAACTCATTCTCTGTTCCTTGAACTGTTCCCCTGATCTCCATCTCTGTCCATTTAATAGTCCCTGCTCTCTCTCTGTCCCTTTAGCTGTCCCTGATATCACTCTTTGTCCCTTTAACTGTCCCACTGATCTCACTCTCTTTCGCTTTAACTGTCCCCCGATCCCACTCTCTGTCCCTTTAATAGTCCCTGATCTCTCTCTGTCCCTTTAGCTGTCCCTGATCTCACTCCCTGTCCCTTTAACCTCCCCATGATCTCACAGTCTGTCCCATTAACATTTCCGTGATCTCACCCTCTGTTCATTTAACCTCCCCGTGATCACATTCTCTGTCCCTTTAACCTCCCCGTGATCTCAGTCTCCGTCCCGTTAACCTCCCCGTGATCTCACTCTCTGTCCCATTAACCTCCCCTTAATTTCACTCTCTGTCCCTTTAACCTCCCCGTGATCTCTGTCTTTCCCTTTAAACTCCCCGTGTTCTCACTCTCTGTCCCTTTAACCTCACCGTGATATCACCCTCTGTCCCTTTAACCTCCCCGTCATCTCACTCTCTTTCCCATTAAGCTCCCCGTGATCTCACTCTCTTTCCCTTTTACCTCCCCGTGACCTCACTCTCTGTCCCTTTAACCTCCCCGTGGTCTCACTCTCTGTCCCTTTTACCTCCCCGTGATCTCACTCTCTGTCCCTTTTACCTCCCCGTGATCTCACTCTCTGTCCCTTTTACCCCCCCGTGATTTCACTCTCTGTCCCTTTTACCTCCCCATGATCTCACTCTCTGTCCCTTTAACCTCCCCGCATTCTCACTATCTGTCCCTTTAAACTCCCCATGATCTCAATCTCTGTCCCTTTAATCTCCCCGTGATCTCATTCTCTTTCCCTTTAACCTCCCCGTGATCTCACTCTCTGTCCCTTTAACATCATCGTGATCTCACTCTCTGTCCCTGTAACCTCCTCGTGATCTCACTATCTGTCCCTTTAACCACCCCATGATCTCACTCTGTCGCTTTAACCTCCCCGTTAACTCTCTATGTCCCTTTAACCTCCGCGTGATCTCACTCCCTGTCCCTTTAACCTCCCCGTGATCTCACTCTCTGTCCCTTTAACCTCCCCGTGATCTCACTCTCTGTCCATTTAACCTTCCCGTGATCTCACTCTCTGTCCCTTTAATCTCCCCGTGATCTCACTCTCTGTACCTTTCAATTCTCGTGAACTCACTCTCTGTCCCTTTAACCTCTCCGTGATCTCACTCTCTGTCCCATTAACCTCTCCGTGATCTCACTCTCTGTCCCTTTTACTTCCCCGTCAACTCATTCTCTGTCCATTTTACCTCCCCGTGATCTCACTCTCTGTCCCTTTAAACTCCCCGTGATCTCACTCTCTCTCCCTTTAACTTCCCTGTGATCTCACTCTCTGTCACTTTAACCTCCCCGTGATCTCACTCTCTGCCCCTTTAACCTGCGCGTGATCTCACTCTCTGTACCTTTAACATCCCCGTAATCTCACTTTCTTTCCCTTTAACCTCCCCGTGATCTCACTCTGTCCCTTTAACCTTCCCTGATCTCATTCTCTTTTCCTTTAACTGTTCCCCTGATCTCAATCTCTGTCCCTTTAACTGTCACCCTGATCTCACTCTCTGTCCCTTTAACTGTCCCCCGATCCCACTCTCTGTCCCTTTAATAGTCCCTGATCTCTCTCTTTCCCTTTAGCTGTCCCTGATCTCACTCTCTGTCCCTTTAACCTCCCCGTGATCTCACTCTCTGTACCTTTAACACTCCCCATGATCTCACAGTCTGTCCCTTTAACATTCCCGTGATCTCACTCTCTGTCCCTTTAACGTCCCCGTGATCTCACTCTCCGTCCCTTTAACCTCCCCGTAATCTCACTCTCTGACCCTTTAACGTACACGTGATCTCGCACTCTGGCCCTTTAACTTCCTCGTGATCTCACTCTCTTTCCATTTAACCTCCCCGTGATTTCTCTCTGTCGCTTTAACCTCCCCGTAATCTCTCTCTGTACCTTTAACCTCCCCGTGATCTCACTCTATCTCCCTTTAACGTCCCCGTGATCGCACTCTTTGTCCCGTTAAACTACCCGTGATCTAAATCTCTGTCCCTTGTAACTCCCCGTTATCTCACTCTCTTTCCCTTTAAAACTCCCCATGATCTCACAGTCTGTCCGTTTAACATTCCCTTGATCTCATCCTCTGACCATTTAACCTCCCCGTGATCACACTCTCTGTAGCTTTATCCTCCCCATGATCTCACTCTCTGTCCCTTTAACCTCCCCGTGATCTCATTCTCTGTCCCTTTAACCTCCCCGTGATCTCACTCTCTGTCCCTTTAACCTCCCCGTATTCTCACTATCTGTCCCTTTAAACTCCCCGTGTTATCACTCTCTGTCCTTTTAACCTCCCCGTGATCTCACTCTCTGTCCCTCTAACCTTCCCGTGATATCACTCTTTGTCCCATTAACCAACCCTTGATCTCATTCTCAGTCCCATTAACCTCCCCGTGATCTCACTTTCTGTCCCTTTAACCTTCCCGTGATCTCAATCTCTGTCCCCTTAACCTCCCCGTGACCTTACGCTCTGTCCTGTTAACCTCCCCGTGATCTCACTCTGTCACTTTAACCTCCCCGTGATCTCACTCTCTGTCCCTTTAATCTTCCCGTGATCTCATTCTCTGTCCCTTTAACATCCCCGCGATCTCACTCTCTGTCCCTTTAACCTCCCCGTTATATCAATCTCTGTGCCTTTAACCTCGCCATGATCTCACTCTCTGTCCCTTTAACCTCCCCATGATCTCACACTCTGTCCCATTAACATTTCCGTGATCTCACCCTCTGTTCATTTAACCTCCCCGTGATCACATTCTCTGTCCCTTTAACCTCCCCGTGATCTCACTCTCCGTCCCGTTAACCTCCCCGTGATCTCACTCTCTGTCCCATTAACCTCCCCTTAATTTCACACTCTGTCCCTTTAACCTCCCCGTGATCTCTGTCTTTCCCTTTAAAATCCCCGTGTTCTCACTCTCTGTACCTTTAACCTCCCCGTGATCTCACTCTATCTCCCTTTAACGTCCCCGTGATCTCACTCTCTGTCCCTTTAACCTCCCCGTATTCTCACTATCTGTCCCTTTAAACTCCCCGTGTTATCACTCTCTGTCCCTTTAACCTTCCCGTGATCTCAATCTCTGTCCCCTTAACCTCCCCGTGACCTTACGCTCTGTCCTGTTAACCTCCCCGTGATCTCACTCTGTCACTTTAACCTCCCCGTGATCTCACACTCTGTCCCTTTAATCTTCCCTTGATCTCACTCTCTGTCCCTTTAACCTGCCCGTGATCTCACTCTCTGTCCCTTTAACCTCCCTGTGATCTCACTCTCTGTCCCATTAAACTCCCCGTGATCTCAATCTCTATCCCTTTAACCCCCCCGTGATCTCACTCTGTGTCCCTTTAACCTCTCAGTAATCTCACTCTCTGTCCCTTTAACCTGCCCGTCATCTCATTATCTGTCCCTTTCACCTCCCTGATCTCACTCTCTGTCCCTATATCCTCACCGTCACCTTTCTCTCTGTCCCTTTTAACTCCCCGTGATCTCACTATCTGTCCCTTTAACCTCCCTGATCTCACTCTCTGTCCCTTTAAACTCCCCGTGATCTCACTCTCTTTCCCTTTAACATCCCCTTGATCTCACTCTCTGTCCATTTAAACTCCCCGTGATCTCACTCTCCGTCCCTTTAACCTCCCTGTGATCTCACTCTTTTTCACTTTAAGCTCCCCGTGGTCACACTCTCTGTCCCTTTAATTTGACCGTGCTCTCATTCTCTGTCCCTTTAAGCTCCCCGTGAACTCATTCTCTGTCCGTTTAACCTCCACGTGATCTCACTCTCTGTCCCTTTAACCTCCCCGTGATCTCACTCTCTGTCCCTTTAACCTCCCCGTTATATCAATCTCTGTGCCTTTAACCTCGCCATGATCTCAATCTCTGTCCCTTTAACCTCCCCGTGATTTCACTCTCTGTCCCTTTAACCTCCCCGTGATCTCACTCTCAGTCCCTGTAACCTCCCCGTGATCTCACTCTCTGTCCGTTTAACCTCCCCGTGATCTCTCTCACTGTCCCTTTAACATTCCCGTGATCTCACTCGCTGTCCCTTTAACGTCCATGTGATCCCGCACTCTGTCCCTTTATCCTCCTCGTGATCTCACTATCTCTCCCTTTAACATCCACCTGATCCCGCACTCTGTTCCTTTAACCTCATCGTGATCTCACTATCTGTCCCTTTAACCTCCCCGTGTTCTCACTCTCTGTCCCTTTAGCTTCCCCGTAATCTCTCTCTGTCCCTTTAACGTGCCCGTGATGTCACTCTCAGGCCCTTTAACCTCCCCGTCCTCTCATTCTCTGTCCCTTTAAGCTCCCCGTGAACTCATTCCCTGTCCATTTAACCTCTCCGTGTTCTCATTCTCTGTCCCTTTTACCTTTCCTTGATCTCAGTCACAGTCACTTTAACCTCCCCGTGATCTCGCACACTGTCCCTTTAACCTCCGCATGATTTCACTCTCTATCCCTTTAACCTCCCCGTGATCTCACTCTCTGTCCCATTAACCTCCCCATGATCTCATTCTCTGTCCCTTTAACCTCCGTCTTCTCATTCTCTGTACCTTTTACCTTCCCGTGATCTCAGTCTCTGTCCTTTTAACCACCCCGTGATCTCACTCTCTGACCCATTAACCTCCCCGTGATCTCACTCGGTCCCTTTAACCTCCCCGTAATCTTACTCTCTGTCCCTTTAACCTCGCAGTGATCTCACTCTCTGTCCCTTTAACCTCTCCGTAACCTCACTCTCTGTCCCTTTAACCTCCCCATGATCTCATTCTCTGTCCCTTTAACCTCCCTGTGATCTCACTCTCTGTCCCTTTAACCTCGCAGTGATCTCACTCTCTGTCCCTTTAACCTCTCCGTAACCTCACTCTCTGTCCCTTTAACCTCCCCATGATCACATTCTCTGTCCCTTTAACCTCCCTGTGATCTCAATCACTGTCCCTTTAACCTCCCCGTGATCTCACTCTCTGTCCCTTTAACCTCGCAGTGATCTCACTCTCTGTCCCTTTAACCTCTCCATAACCTCACTCTCTGTCCCTTTAACCTCCCCATGATCTCATTCTCTGTCCCTTTAACCTCCCTGTGATCTCAATCACTGTCCCTTTAACCTCCCCGTGATCAAACTCTCTCTCCCTTTAACCTCTCCGTAATCTCACTCTCTGTCCCTTTAACCTCGCAGTGATCTCACTCTCTGTCCCTTTAACCGCCATATGATCTCACTCTCTGTCCCTTTAACCTCTCCGTAACCTCACTCTCTCTTCCTTTAACCTCCCGTGATCTCACTCTCTTTCCCTTTAACCTCCCCGTGATCTCACTATCAGACCCTTTATCCTCCCCGTGATCTCAGTCTCTGTCCCTTTAACTTCCCCGCGATCTCACACTGTACCTTCAACCTCCCCGTGATCTCACTCTCTGTCCCTTTAACTTCCCCGTGTTCTCACTCTCTGTACCTTCATCCTCCCTCTGATCTTACGCTCTTTACCTTTAAACTCCCCGTGATCTCACTCTCTGTCCCTTTAACCTCCCCGTAATCTCTCTCTGTCCCTTTAACCTCCCCGTGATCTCACTCCCTGTCCCTTTAACTTCCTCGTGCTCTCATTCTCTGCCCCTTTAAACTCCCCGTGATCTCACTCACTGTCCCTTTAACATTTCCGTGATCTCACTCGCTGTCCCTTTAACGTCCACGTGATCCCACACTCTGTCCCTTACCTCATCGTGATCACACTATCTGTCCCTATAACCTCCCCGTGTTCTCACTCTCTGTCCCTTTAGATTCCCCGTAATCTCACTCTCTGTCCCTATAAACTCCCTGATCTCACTGTCTGTCCCTTTAACCTCCCCGTGATCTCCCTCTCCGTCCCTTTAACCTCCCCATGATCTCACTCTCTGTCGCTTTAAACACCCCGTGATCTCACTCTCTGCCCCTTTAACCTCCCCGTTATCTCACTCTCTGATCTTTAACCTCCCCGTGATCTCACTCTCTGTCCCTTTAACTTCCCCGTGATCTCACTCTCTGTCCCTTTAAGCACTTCGTGATCTCACTCTCTGTCCGGATAACCTCCCCGTGATCTCACTCTCAGTCCCTTTAAACTCCCCGTGATCTCACTCTCAGTCCCTTTAAACTCCCCATGATCTCACTCTCCGTCCCTTTAACCTCCCCGTGATCTCACTCTCTGTCCCTTTAATGTGACCGTGATCTCACTCTCTGTCACTTTAACTTCCCCGTGCTCTCATTCTCTGTCCCTTTAACCTCCCTGTGATCTCATTCTCTGTCCCTTCAAACTACCCGTGATCTCACTCTCTCTCCCTTTAACCTCCCTGTGATCTCACTCTCTGTCCCTTTAACCTCCCCATGATCTCACTCTCTGTCCATTTAATAGTCAATGATCTCTCTCTGTCCCTTTAGCTGTCCCTGATCTCAATCTCTCTCCCATTACCTGTCCCTGATCTCAATCTCTGTCCCTTTAACTGTCCCTGATCTCACTCTCTGTCCCTTTATCCTCCCTGTGATCTCACTCTCTGTCCCTTTAACCTCTCCGTAATCTCCCTCTGTCCCTTTAACCTCCCCGTGATCTCACTCTCTGTCCCTTTAACCTCCCCGTGATCTCACTCTCTGTCCCTATAAACTCCCTGATCTCACTGTCTGTCCCTTTAACCTCCCCGTGATCTCCCTCTCCGTCCCTTTAACCTCCCCATGATCTCACTCTCTGTCGCTTTAAACACCCCGTGATCTCACTCTCTGTCCCTTTAACCTCCCCGTTATCTCACTCTCTGATCTTTAACCTCCCCGTGATCTCACTCTCTGTCCCTTTAACTTCCCCGTGATCTCGCTCGCTGTCCCTTTAAACACCCCGTGAACTCACTCTCCGTCCCTTTAACTGTCCCCCGATCTCACTCTCTTTTCCTTTAACTGACCCCCGATCTCAATCTCTGTCATTTTTTCTGTACCTGATCTCACATTTGTCCCTTTAACTGTCCCTAAACTCAATCTCTGTACCTTTAACAGTCCATGATCTCAATCTCTAGACCCTTTAACAGTCCCTGATCTCAATCTCTGTCCCTTTAACTGTCCCTGATCTCCCTCTCAGTCCCTTCAACTGTCCCTGATCTCACTCTCTGTCCCTTTAACTGTCTCTGGTCTCACTCTCTGTCCCTTTAACTTCTCTGTGATCTCACTCTCGGCCCCTTTAAACTCCCCATGATCTCACTCTCTGTTCCATTAACTGTCCCCCTGGTCTCACTCTCAGTCCCTTAAAGCTCTCCGTGGTCTCACTCTCTGTCCCTTTAACACCCCCGTGAACTGACACTCTGTCCCATTACCCTCCCCGTGATCTCATTCTGTCCCTTTAACCTCCCCGTGATCTCACTCTCTGTACCTTTAACCTCCCTGTGATCTCACTCTCTGTCCCTTTAACTTCCCCGTGATCTCACTCTCTGTCACTTTAAGCACTTCGTGATCTCACTCTCTGTCCGGATAACCTCCCCGTGATCTCACTCTCAGTCCCTTTAAACTCCCCGTGATCTCACTCTCAGTCCCTTTAAACTCCCCATGATCTCACTCTCCGTCCCTTTAACCTCCCCGTGATCTCACTCTCTGTCCCTTTAATGTGACCGTGATCTCACTCTCTGTCACTTTAACTTCCCCGTGCTCTCATTCTCTGTCCCTTTAACCTCCCTGTGATCTCATTCTCTGTCCCTTCAAACTACCCGTGATCTCACTCTCTCTCCCTTTAACCTCCCTGTGATCTCACTCTCTGTCCCTTTAACCTCCCCATGATCTCACTCTCTGTGCATTTAATAGTCAATGATCTCTCTCTGTCCCTTTAGCTGTCCCTGATCTCATTCTTTGTCCCTTTAACTGTCCCTGATCTCAATCTCTCTCCCATTACCTGTCCCTGATCTCAATCTCTGTCCCTTTAACTGTCCCTGATCTCACTCTCTGTCCCTTTATCCTCCCTGTGATCTCACTCTCTGTCCCTTTAACCTCTCCGTAATCTCCCTCTGTCCCTTTAACCTCCCCGTGATCTCACTCTCTGTCCCTTTAACCTCCCCGTGATCTCATTCTCTGTCCCTATAAACTCCCTGATCTCACTGTCTGTCCCTTTAACCTCCCCGTGATCTCCCTCTCCGTCCCTTTAACCTCCCCATGATCTCACTCTCTGTCGCTTTAAACACCCCGTGATCTCACTCTCTGTCCCTTTAACCTCCCCGTTATCTCACTCTCTGGTCTTTAACCTCCCCGTGATCTCACTCTCTGTCCCTTTAACTTCCCCGTGATCTCGCTCGCTGTCCCTTTAAACACCCCGTGAACTCACTCTCCGTCCCTTTAACTGTCCCCCGATCTCACTCTCTTTTCCTGTAACTGACCCCCGATCTCAATCTCTGTCATTTTTTCTGTCCCTGATCTCACATTTGTCCCTTTAACTGTCCCTAAACTCAATCTCTGTACCTTTAACAGTCCATGATCTCAATCTCTATCCCTTTAACAGTCCCTGATCTCAATCTCTGTCCCTTTAACTGTCCCTGATCTCCCTCTCAGTCCCTTCAACTGTCCCTGATCTCACTCTCTGTCCCTTTAACTGTCTCTGGTCTCACTCTCTGTCCCTTTAACTTCTCTGTGATCTCACTCTCGGCCCCTTTAAACTCCCCGTGATCTCACTCTCTGTTCCATTAACTGTCCCCCTGATCTCACTCTCAGTCCCTTAAAGCTCTCCGTGGTCTCACTCTCTGTCCCTTTAACACCCCCGTGAACTGACACTCTGTCCCATTACCCTCCCCGTGATCTCATTCTGTCCCTTTAACCTCCCCGTGATCTCACTCTCTGTACCTTTAACCTCCCTGTGATCTCAATCTCTGTCCCTTTAAACTCCTCGTGATCTCATTCTCTGTCCCGTTAACCTCAGCGTGATCTCACTCTTTGTCCCTTTAACCGCCCCGTGAAATCACTCTCTGTCCCTATAACACTCCTTGTGATCTCACTCTCTGTCCGTTTCATTATCCCCCTGATCTCACTCGCTGTCACTTTAACTAACCCCCTGATCTCAATCTCTGTCCCTTTAATAGTCCCTGATCTCTCTCTGTACCTTTAGCTGGCCCTGATTTCACTCTTTGTCCCTTTAACAGTCCTCCTGATTTCACTCTCTGTCCCTTTTACAGTCCATGATCTCAATCTCTGTCCCTTTAACAGTCCCTGATCTCCCTCTCAGTCCATTTAACTGTCACTGATCTCACTCTCTGTTCCTTTAACTGTCCCGCTGATCTCACTCTAAGTCCCTTTAAACTTCGCGTGATCTCACACTCTGCCCCTTTAACCTCCCCGTGATCTGCCCTCTGTCCCTTTAACCTCTCCCTAATCTCACTCTCTGTCCCTTTAACCTCCCCGTGATCTCACTCTCTGTCCCTTTAACCTCCCCGTGATCTCACTCTCTGTCCCTTTAACCACCCTGTGATCTCACTCTCTGTCCCTTTAACCTCCCCGTGATCTAACTCACTGTCCCTTTAACCACCCCGTGATCTCACTCTCTGTCCCTTTAACCTCCCTGTGATCTCACTCTCTGTCCCTTCAACATCCCCGTGATCTCACTCTCTGTCCCTTCAACATCCCCGTGATCTCACTCTCTGTCCCTTTAAACTCCCCGTAATCTCACTCTCTGTCCCTTTAACCACCCCATGATCTCACTCTCTGTCCCTTTAACCTCCCTGTGATCTCACTCTCTGTCCCTTCAACATCCCCGTGATCTCACTCTCTGTCACTTTAACTTCCCCGTGCTATCATTCTCTGTCCCTTTAAGATCCCAGAGAACTCACTCACTGTCCCTTAAACATCCCCGTGATCTCACTCTCTGTCCATTTAATAGTACATGATCTCTCTCTGTCCTTTTTGGTGTCCCTGATCTCAATTTTTGTCCCATTAATTGTCCCTGATCTCAATCTCTGTCCCTTTAACTGTCATTGATCTCACTCTCTGTCCCTTTAACGTCCACGTGATCCAGCATTCTGTCCCTTTAACCTCCTCGTGATCTCGCTATCTGTCCCTTTTACCTCCCTGTGATCTCACTGTCTGTCCCTTTAAACTCCGTGATCTCACTCTTTGTCCTTTAACCTCCCCGTAATCTCTCTCTGTCCCCTTAACCTCACCGTGATCTCACTCTCTGCCCTTTAACCTCCCCGTAATCCCACTCTCTGCACCTTTAACTTCCCCGTGATCTAACTCTCTGTTCGTTTAAAAACCCCGTGATCTCACTCTCTGTCCCTTTAAACTCCCCGTGACCTCAGCCTCTGTCCGTTTAACCTCCCCGTGATCTGCTCTCTGTCCCTTTAACTTCCCCGTGATCATATTCTCTGTCCCTTTAACCTCCCCGTGATCTCACTCTCTGTTCCTTTAACTTCACCTTGATCTCACTCTCTTTCCCTTTAAACTCCCCGTGATCTCAAGCTCTGTCCCTTTAACTACCCAGTGATCTCAATCAATGTCACTTTAACATCCCCGTGATCTCACTCTCTGTTCCTTTAACTTCACCTTGATCTCACTCTCTGATCCTTTAAACCCCCCGTGCCCTCAAGCTCTGTCCCTTTAACTACCCCGTGATCTCACTCAATGTCACTTTAACATCCCCGTGATCTCACTCTCTGTACCTTTAACGTCCCCGTGATATTACTCTCTGTCCATTTAACGTCCCCATGATTTTATTCTCTGTCCATTTAAACTGCCCGTGAACTCACTCTCTATCCCATTAACCTCCCAGTCATCTCACACTCTGTCCCTTTAACCTCCCCGTGGTCTCTTCTCTGTCCCTTTAACATCCCCGTGATCTCGCTTTCTTTCCATTAACCGCCCCGTGATCTCACTCTCTGTCACTTTAACCTCCCCGTGATCTTATTCTCTTCCCTTTAACCTCCCTGTGATTTAACTCTATGTCCCATTAGTCTCCCGTGATCTCACTCTCTGTCCCTTGAAGCTCCCCGTGTTTTCACTTTCTATCCCTTTAACCTCCCCTTGATCTCACTCTCTGTCCCTTTAACCTCCCCGTGATCTCTGTCTCTGTCACTATAAACTCCCCGTGGTCTCAATCTCCGTCCCTTTAACCACCCCGTGATGTCACTCTCTGTCCCTTTAACATACCCGTGATCTCAGACTCTGTCCCTTTAACCTCCCCGTGATCTCAGACTCTGTCCCTTTAACCTCCCCGTGATCTCACTCTCTGTCCCCTAATACTCCCTGTGATCTCATCTCTGTCCCATTAACCTCCCCGTCATCTCACTCTCTGTCCCTTTAACCTTCCCATCATCTCACGCTCTGCCCCTTTAAACTCCTCGTGATCTCACTCACTGTCCCTTTAAACTGCCAGAGATCTCATTCTCTGTCCCATTAACCTCCCGGTGATCTCACTCTCATTCCCTTAAATCTCCCCGTGATCTCTCTCTCAGTCACTTTAAACTCCCCGTGATCTCACTATCTGTCCCTTTAACCTACCCGTGATCTCCCTCTCTGTCACTTTAAACTCCCCGTGATCTCACTCTCTGTCCCTTTAACCTCTCCGTGATCTCACTCTCAGTCCATTTAATGTCGGCGCGATCTCACTTTCTGTCCATTTAACGTCCCCGTGATCTCACTCTCTCTCTCTTTAACCTCCCCCTGATCTCACGCTCTCTCCCTTTAACCTCCCCGTGATCTCACCGACTATCCCTTTAACCTCCCCGTGATCTCACCCTCTGTCCTTTTAACCACCCCGTGATCTCACTCTCTGTGCCTTTAACTTCCCCGTGATCTCACTCTCTGTCCCTTTAACCTCCCCGTGATCTCACTCTCTGTCCCTTTAACTCCCCGTGATCTCACTCTCTGTACCTTTAACCTCCCCGTTATCTCAATCTCTGTCCCTTTAACCTCCCCGTGATCTCTTTCCCTGTCCCTTTAACCTCCCCCTGATCTCACTCCCTTTCCCTTAAACCTCCCCGTCATCTCACTCTCTTTCCCATTAAGCTCCCCGTGATCTCACTCTCTCTCCCATTAACCTCCCCATGCTCTCACTCTCTGTCCCTTTAACCTCCCGTGATCTCACTCTCTGTCTCTGCAACCTCCCGTGAACTCACTCTCTGGCCCTTTAACCTCCCCGTGATCTTACTCTCTGTCCCTTCAACCTCCCTGTGATCTCACTCTCTGTCCCTTTAACCTCCCCGTGATCTCACTCTCTGTCCCTTTAACATCCCTCTGATCTCAATCCCTGTCCATTTAACCTCCAAATGATCTCACTCACTGTCCCTTTAACCTCCGCGAGTTCTCACTCTCTGTCCCATTGAACTCCCCGTGAACTAATTCTCTGTCCCTTTAACCACCCCGTGATCTCACTCTCGGTCCCTTTAACCTCCCTGAGATCTCATTCTCTGTCCCTTTAAACTCCCAATGATCTCACTCTCTGTCCCTTAAACCTCACGTGATCTCACTCTCATTCCCTTTAACCTCCCCGTGATCTCATTCTCTGTCGCCTTATCCTCCCCGTGATCTCACGCACTGTCCTTTTAAATTCCCCGAGAACTTACTCCCTGTCCCATTAACCTCCCGGTGATCTCACTCTCATTCCCTTAAACCTCCCTGTGATCACTCTCTCTGTCACTTTAACCTCTACGTGATCTCACTCTCTGTCCCTTTAACCTACCCGTGATCTCAATCTCTGTCCCTTTAAACTCCCCTTATACACTCTCTGCCCCTTTAAACTCCTCGTGATCTCACTCACTGTCCCTTTAACCTACCGTGAGCTCACTCTCTGTCCCTTTAACCTCCCCGTCATCTCACTCTCTGCCCTTTAACCTCCCCGTGATATCACTCACTGTCCCTTTAACCTCGCCGTGATCTCAATCTCTGTCCCTTTAAACTCTCCGTGATCTCACTCTCTGTCCCTTTAACCTCCCCGTGATCTCACTCTCTGTCCCGTTAACCTCCCCGTGATATCAAACTCTGTCCCTTTAACCTACCCGTGATCTCACTCCCTGTCCATTTATCCTCCCCGTCATCTTACTCTCTGTCCCTTTAACCTCCGCCTGATCTCACTCTCTCTCCCTTTAACCACCACGTGATCTCAACCTCTGGCCCATTAACCTCCCCGTGATCTCACCCTCTGTCCCTTTAACCGCCCCGTGATCTCAAACTCTGTCCCTTCAACGTCCCCGTGATCACTCTCTGTCCCTTTAACCTTCTCGTGATCTCACCCTCTGTCCTTTTAATTTCCCCGTGATCTCACTCTCTGCCCCTTTAAGCTCCCCGTAATCTCATTCTCTGTCCCTTTAACCTCCAAGTGATGTGATTCTCTGTCCCTTTAACCTCCCCGTTATCTCGATCTCTGTCCCTTTAACCTCCCCGTGATCTCACTCCCTTTCCCTTAAACCTCCCCGTCATCTCACTCTCGTTCCCATTAACCTCCCCGTTATCTCACACTCTGTCCCTTTAACCTCCCCGTGATCACTCTCTGTCCCTTTAACCTTCAAGTGATCTCACCCTCTGTCCTTTTAACTTCCCCGTGATCTCACTCTCTGTCCCTCTAACATCCCCGTGATCTCACTCTCTATCCCTTTAACCTCCCCGTTATCTCAATCTCTGTCCCTTTAACCTCCCCGTGATATCACTCTCTGTCATTTTAACCTCTCCGTGATTTCACTCTGTTCCTTTAACCTCCCCTTAACTCTCTCCGTCCCTTTAACCTCCCCGTGATCTCAGTCTCTATACCTTAAACCTCCCCGTGATCTCACTCCCTGTCCCTTTAACCTCCCAATGATCTCACTCACTGTCCCTTTAACCTCCGCGAGTTGTCACTCTCTTTCCCTTTGAACTCCCCGAGATCTCACTCTCTGTCCCTTTAAACTCCCCATGACCTCACTCTCTGTCCCTTTAACCTCCCTGTGATGTCATTGTCGGTCCCTTTAACCTACCCATGATCTCACTGTCTGTCCCTTTAACCTACCCATGATCTCACTCTGTGTCCCTTTAACCTCCCGTGATCTCACTCTCTGTCTCTTTAACCTCCCGTGGTCTCACTCTCTGTCTCTTTAATCTCCCGTGATCTCACTCTCTGTCCTTTTAACCTCCCCGTCATCTCATTCTCTGTCCCTTTAACCGCCCCATGATCTGACTCACTGTCCCATTAACCTCCGCGTGTTCTCAATCTCTGTCCCTTTGAGCTCCCCGTGAACTCATTCTCTGTCCCTTTAACCACCCCGTGGTCACACTCTCTGTCCCTTTAACCTCCCCGTGATCTCACTCTCTGTCCCTTTAATCTTCCCGTGGTCTCACTCTCTGTCCCTTTAACCTCCCCGACATATCACTCTCTGTCCCTTTAAGATCCCCGTAATCTCACTCTCTGTCCCTTTAACCTCCCCGTGAACTCACTCTCTGTCCCTGTAACCTCCCCCTTATCTCACTCTCTGTCCCTTTAACCTCCCCGTGATCTCACTCTCTCTCCATATATCCTCCCAGTGATCTCACTCTCTGTCCATTTAACCGTCCCGTGACCTCACTCTCGGTCCCTTTAACCTCCCCGTGATCTCACACTCTGTCACTTTAATATCCCTGTGATCTCACTCTCTCTCCCTTTATACTCCGCCTGATCTCACTCGCTGTCCCTTTTACTGTCACCCTGAACTCACTCTCTCTCCCTTTAACTGACCCCCTGATCACACTTTCTGTCCCTTTAATAGTCCCTGATCTCTTTCTGTCCCTTTAGCTTACCCTGATTTCACTCTTTGTCACTGTAACTGTCCCCCTGATCTCAATGTCTGTCCCTTTTTCTGTCCCTGATCTCACATTATTCCCTTTAACTGTCCCTAATCTCAATCTCTGTCCCTTTAACAGTCCATTATCTCAATCTCTGTCCCTTTAACAGTCCATGATCTCAATCTCTGTCCCTTTAACTGTCCCTAATCTCAATCTCTGTCCCTTTAAAAGTCCATGATCTCACTCTCTGTCCCTATAACTGTCCCTGATCTCAATCTCTGGCCCTTTAACAGTCCATGATCTCAATCTCTGTCCCTTTAACAGTCCATGATCTCACTCTCCGTCCCTATTACAGTCCCTGATCTCAATCTCTGTCCCTTTAACTGTGCCTGATCTCATTCTCTGTCCCTTTAACCTCCCCATGATCTCACTCTCTGTCCCTTTAACCTCCACGTGATCTCAATCTCTGTCCCTTTAACCTCCCCGTGATTTCAATCTCTGTTGCTTTAAAATCCCCGTGATATCAGTCTCTGTACCTTTAACGTCCCCGTGATTTTACTCTCTGTCCATTTAACGTCCCCGTGATTTTAATCTCTGTCCCTTTTACCTAACCGTGATCTCACTCTCTGTCCCTTTAACCTATCCGTGATCTCACTCTCTGTCCCTTTAACCTCCCAGCCATCTCACACTCTTACCCTTTAACCTCCCCGTGATCTTACTCTCTTCCCTTTAGCCTCCCCTTGATCTCACTCTCTGTCCCTTTAACCTCCCCGTGATCTCTCTCTCTGTCCCATTAACCTCCCCGTGATCTCACTCCCTGTCCCTATAACATCCCCGTGATCTCACTCTCTGTCCCTTTAACCGCCCCGTTATGTCACTCTCTGTCCCTTTAACCAACCCGTGATCTCAGACTCTGTCCCTTTAAGCACCCCGTGATTTCACTCTCTGTCCCTTTAACCTCCCCATGATCTCTCTCTCTGTCCCTTTTACCTATCCGTGATCTCAATCTCGGTCCATTGAACCTCTACTTGATCACAGTCTCTGTCCCTTTTACCACCCCGAGATCTCACTCTCTGTTCCTTTAACCTCCCCGTGTTCTCACTCTCTGTTCCTTTAACCTCCCCGTGATCTCAGTCTCTGTCCATTTAACCGTCCCGTGACCTCACTCTCGGTCCCTTTAACCTCCCCGTGATCTCACTCTCTGTTCCTTTAACCTCCCCGTGATCTCACTCTCTGTCCATTTAACCGTCCCGTGACCTCACTCTCGGTCCCTTTAACCTCCCCGTGATCTCACTCTCTGTTCCTTTAACCTCCCCGTGATCTCACTCTCTGTCCCTTTATCATCCCTGTGATCTCACTCTCTGTCACTTTAAACACCCCGTGATCTCACTCTCTGTCCCTTTAACCACTCCGTCATCTCAATCTCTGTCCCTTTAACCTCCCCGTCATTTCACTCTCTGTCCCTTTAAGCAACCCGTGATCTCACTCTCTGTCCCTTTAACCTCCCCCGTGATCTCACTCTCTGTCCCTTTAAACACCCCGTCATCTCACTCTCTGTCCCTTTAACCTCCCCGTGATTTCACTCTCTGTCCCTTTAAGCACCCCGTGATCTCACTCTCTGTCCATTTTACCTCCCCGTGATCTCACTCTCTGTCCCTTTAACCTCCCCATGGTCTCACGCACTGTCTCTTTAAACTCCCCATTATCTCACTCACTGTCCCTTCATCCTCCCCGTGATCTCACTCATTGTCCCTATAACCACCCCGTGATCTCACTCTCTGCCCCTTTAAACATCCCGTGATCTCACTCGCTGTCCCTTTATACTCCCCGGGATCACACTCTCTGTTCCTTTAAGCTCCCCATGCTGTCACTCACTGTCCCTTTAACCTCCGTGTGTTCTCACTCTCTGTCCCTTTGAACTCCCCGTGATCTCACTCTTTGTCCATTTAACCTCCCCTTGATCTCACTCTCTCTCCCTTTATCCTCCCCGTGATTTCATTCTCTGTCACTTTAAACACACCGTGATCTCACTCTCTGTCCCTTTAACCACCCCGTCGTCTCCCTCTCTGTCCCTTTAACCTCCCCGTATCTCACTCTCTGTCCCTTTAACCTCCCCGTGATCTCACTCTCTGTCCCTTTAAGCTTCCCGTGGTCTCACTCTCTGTCCCTTTAACCTCCCCGTCATATCACTCTCTGTCCCTTTAACATCCCCGTAATCTCACTCTCTGTCCCTGTAACCTCCCTCTTATCTCATTCTCTGTCCCTTTAACCTCCCTGTGAGCTCAATCTCTGTCCCTTTAACCTCCCCGTGATCTCACTCTCTCTCCATATAACCTCCCAGTGATCTCACTCTCTGTCCATTTAACTGTCCCGTGACCTCACTCTCGGTCCCTTTAAACTCCCCGTGATCTCACACTCTTCTCTTTAATATCCCTGTGATCTCACTCTCTCTCCCTTTAAACTCTGCCTGATCTCACTCGCTGTCCCTTTAACTGTCCCCCTGATCTCACTCTCTGTCCGTTTAATTCACCCCCTGATCACACTTTCTGTCCCTTTAATAGTCCCTGATCTCTTTCTGTCCCTTTAGCTTACCCTGATTTCACTCTTTGTCACGGTAACTGTCCCCCTGATCTCAATGTCTGTCCCTTTTTCTGTCCCTGATCTCACATTATTCCCTTTAACTGTCCCTAATCTCAATCCCTGTCCCTTTAACAATCCATTATCTCAATCTCTGTCCCTTTAACAGTCCATGATCTCAACCTCTGTCCCTTTAACTGACCCTAATCTCAATCTCTGTCTCTTTAACAGTCCATGATCTCACTCTGTGTCCCTATAACTGTCCCTGATCTCAATCTCTGTCCCTTTAACAGTCCATGATCTCAATCTCTGTCCCTTTAACAGTCCATGATCTCACTCTCCGTCCCAATTACAGTCCCTGATCTCAATCTCTGTCCATTTAACTGTGCCTGATCTCATTCTCTGTCCCTTTAACCTCCCCGTGATCTCAATCTATGTACCTTTATCCTCCCCGTGATCACAATCTCTGTTGCTTTAAACCCCCCGTGATATCAGTCTCTGTACCTTTAACGTCCCCGTGATTTTACACTCTGTCCATTTAACGTCCCCGTGATTTTACTCTCTGTCCCTTTAACCACTCCGTCATCTCACTCTCTGTCCCTTTAACCTACCCGTGATCTCACGCTCTGCCCCTATAACCTCCCCGTGATCTCACTCTCTGTCCCTTTAACCGCCCCGTGATGTCTCTCTCTTTCCCTTTAACCTACCCGTGATCTCAGACTCTGTCCCTTTAACCTCCCCATGATCTCACTCTCTGTCCATTTAATGACGCGGCGATCTCACTCTCTGTCCATTTAACCTCCCCGTGATCTCTCTCTCTGTCCCATAATACTCCCCATGATCTCACTCTCTGTGCCTTTAAACTCCCTGTGCTCCAACTCTCTATCCCTTTAACCTCCCCGTGCTCTCACTCTCTGTCCCTTTAAACTTCCCGTGATCTCAAACACTGTCCCTTTAACCTCCACGTGATCTCATTCTCTGTCGCCTAATCCTCCCCGTGATCTCACTCGCTGTCCCTTTAACTTCCCCGTGTTCTCACTCTCTGTACCTTCATCCTCCCTCTGATCTTACGCTCTGTACCTTTAAACTCCCCGTGATCTCACTCTCTGTCCCTTTAACCTCCCCGTAATCTCTCTCTGTCCCTTTAACCTCCCCGTGATCTCACTCCCTGTCCCTTTAACTTCCTCGTGCTCTCATTCTCTGCCCCTTTAAACTCCCCGTGATCTCACTCACTGTCCCTTTAACATTTCCGTGATCTCACTCGCTGTCCCTTTAACGTCCACGTGATCCCACACTCTGTCCCTTACCTCATCGTGATCACACTATCTGTCCCTATAACCTCCCCGTGTTCTCACTCTCTGTCCCTTTAGATTCCCCGTAATCTCACTCTCTGTCCCTATAAACTCCCTGATCTCACTGTCTGTCCCTTTAACCTCCCCGTGATCTCCCTCTCCGTCCCTTTAACCTCCCCATGATCTCACTCTCTGTCGCTTTAAACACCCCGTGATCTCACTCTCTGCCCCTTTAACCTCCCCGTTATCTCACTCTCTGATCTTTAACCTCCCCGTGATCTCACTCTCTGTCCCTTTAACTTCCCCGTGATCTCACTCTCTGTCCCTTTAAGCACTTCGTGATCTCACTCTCTGTCCGGATAACCTCCCCGTGATCTCACTCTCAGTCCCTTTAAACTCCCCGTGATCTCACTCTCAGTCCCTTTAAACTCCCCATGATCTCACTCTCCGTCCCTTTAACCTCCCCATGATCTCACTCTCTGTCCCTTTAATGTGACCGTGATCTCACTCTCTGTCACTTTAACTTCCCCGTGCTCTCATTCTCTGTCCCTTTAACCTCCCTGTGATCTCATTCTCTGTCCCTTCAAACTACCCGTGATCTCACTCTCTCTCCCTTTAACCTCCCCATGATCTCACTCTCTGTCCATTTAATAGTCAATGATCTCTCTCTGTCCCTTTAGCTGTCCCTGATCTCAATCTCTCTCCCATTACCTGTCCCTGATCTCAATCTCTGTGCCTTTAACTGTCCCTGATCTCACTCTCTGTCCCTTTATCCTCCCTGTGATCTCACTCTCTGTCCCTTTAACCTCCCCGTGATCTCACTCTCTGTCCCTATAAACTCCCTGATCTCACTGTCTGTCCCTTTAACCTCCCCGTGATCTCCCTCTCCGTCCCTTTAACCTCCCCATGATCTCACTCTCTGTCGCTTTAAACACCCCGTGATCTCACTCTCTGTCCCTTTAACCTCCCCGTTATCTCACTCTCTGATCTTTAACCTCCCCGTGATCTCACTCTCTGTCCCTTTAACTTCCCCGTGATCTCGCTCGCTGTCCCTTTAAACACCCCGTGAACTCACTCTCCGTCCCTTTAACTGTCCCCCGATCTCACTCTCTTTTCCTTTAACTGACCCCCGATCTCAATCTCTGTCATTTTTTCTGTACCTGATCTCACATTTGTCCCTTTAACTGTCCCTAAACTCAATCTCTGTACCTTTAACAGTCCATGATCTCAATCTCTAGACCCTTTAACAGTCCCTGATCTCAATCTCTGTCCCTTTAACTGTCCCTGATCTCCCTCTCAGTCCCTTCAACTGTCCCTGATCTCACTCTCTGTCCCTTTAACTGTCTCTGGTCTCACTCTCTGTCCCTTTAACTTCTCTGTGATCTCACTCTCGGCCCCTTTAAACTCCCCATGATCTCACTCTCTGTTCCATTAACTGTCCCCCTGGTCTCACTCTCAGTCCCTTAAAGCTCTCCGTGGTCTCACTCTCTGTCCCTTTAACACCCCCGTGAACTGACACTCTGTCCCATTACCCTCCCCGTGATCTCATTCTGTCCCTTTAACCTCCCCGTGATCTCACTCTCTGTACCTTTAACCTCCCTGTGATCTCACTCTCTGTCCCTTTAACTTCCCCGTGATCTCACTCTCTGTCACTTTAAGCACTTCGTGATCTCACTCTCTGTCCGGATAACCTCCCCGTGATCTCACTCTCAGTCCCTTTAAACTCCCCGTGATCTCACTCTCAGTCCCTTTAAACTCCCCATGATCTCACTCTCCGTCCCTTTAACCTCCCCGTGATCTCACTCTCTGTCCCTTTAATGTGACCGTGATCTCACTCTCTGTCACTTTAACTTCCCCGTGCTCTCATTCTCTGTCCCTTTAACCTCCCTGTGATCTCATTCTCTGTCCCTTCAAACTACCCGTGATCTCACTCTCTGTCCCTTTAACCTCCCTGTGATCTCACTCTCTGTCCCTTTAACCTCCCCATGATCTCACTCTCTGTCCATTTAATAGTCAATGATCTCTCTCTGTCCCTTTAGCTGTCCCTGATCTCAATCTTTGTCCCTTTAACTGTCCCTGATCTCAATCTCTCTCCCATTACCTGTCCCTGATCTCAATCTCTGTCCCTTTAACTGTCCCTGATCTCACTCTCTGTCCCTTTATCCTCCCTGTGATCTCACTCTCTGTCCCTTTAACCTCTCCGTAATCTCCCTCTGTCCCTTTAACCTCCCCGTGATCTCACTCTCTGTCCCTTTAACCTCCCCGTGATCTCATTCTCTGTCCCTATAAACTCCCTGATCTCACTGTCTGTCCCTTTAACCTCCCCGTGATCTCCCTCTCCGTCCCTTTAACCTCCCCGTGATCTCACTCTCAGTCCCTTTAAACTCCCCGTGATCTCACTCTCAGTCCCTTTAAACTCCCCATGATCTCACTCTCCGTCCCTTTAACCTCCCCGTGATCTCACTCTCTGTCCCTTTAATGTGACCGTGATCTCACTCTCTGTCACTTTAACTTCCCCGTGCTCTCATTCTCTGTCCCTTTAACCTCCCTGTGATCTCATTCTCTGTCCCTTCAAACTACCCGTGATCTCACTCTCTCTCCCTTTAACCTCCCTGTGATCTCACTCTCTGTCCCTTTAACCTCCCCATGATCTCACTCTCTGTCCATTTAATAGTCAATGATCTCTCTCTATCCCTTTAGCTGTCCCTGATCTCAATCTTTGTCCCTTTAACTGTCCCTGATCTCAATCTCTCTCCCATTACCTGTCCCTGATCTCAATCTCTGTCCCTTTAACTGTCCCTGATCTCACTCTCTGTCCCTTTATCCTCCCTGTGATCTCACTCTCTGTCCCTTTAACCTCCCCGTGATCTCACTCTCTGTACCTTTAACCTCCCTGTGATCTCAATCTCTGTCCCTTTAAACTCCTCGTGATCTCATTCTCTGTCCCGTTAACCTCAGCGTGATCTCACTCTTTGTCCCTTTAACCGCCCCGTGAAATCACTCTCTGTCCCTATAACACTCCTTGTGATCTCACTCTCTGTCCGTTTAATTATCCCCCTGATCTCACTCGCTGTCACTTTAACTAACCCCCTGATCTCAATCTCTGTCCCTTTAATAGTCCCTGATCTCTCTCTGTACCTTTAGCTGGCCCTGATTTCACTCTCTGTCCCTTTAACCTACCCGTGAACTCCTTCTCTGTCGCTTTAACCACCCCCTGATCTCATTCTCTGTCCCTTAAACCTCCAGTGATCTCACTGTCTGTCTCCTTAACATCCCGTGATCTCACTCTCTGTCCCTTTAACCTCCCGTGATCTCACTCTCTGTCTCTTTTACCTCCCGTGATCTCACTCTCTGTCCCTTTAACCTCCCCGTGAACTCACTCTCTGTTCCTTTAACCTCCCTGTGATCTCACTCTCTGTCCCTTTAACCTCCCCGTGATCTCACTCTCTGTCCCTTTAACATCCCTCTGATCTCACTCCCTGTCCCTTTAACCTGCCAATGATCTCACTCACTTTCCCTTTAACCTCCGCGTGTTCTCACTCTCTGTCCCTTTGAACTCCCCGTGAACTCATTCTCTGACCCATTAACCACCCCGTGATCTCACTCTCTGTCCCTTTAACCTCCCTGAGATCTCAATCTCTGTCCCTTTAAACTCCCCATGATCTCACTCTCTGTCCCTTTAACCTCCCGTGATCTCACTCTCAGTCCCTTTAACCACCCCATGATCTCACTCTCTGTCTCTTTAACCTCCCGTGATCTCACTCTCTGTCCCTTTAACCTCCCGTGATCTCACTCTCTGTCCCTTTAAACTCCCCATGATCTCACTCTCGGTCCCTTTCACCTACCCATGATCTCACTCTCTGTCCCTTTAACCTCCCCGTGATCTCACTCTCTGTCCCTTTGACCAACCCGTGATCTCACTCTCTGTCTCTTTAACCTCCCGTGATCTCACTCTCTGTCTCTTTAACCTCCCGTGGTCTCACTCTCTGTCTCTTTAATCTCCCGTGATCTCACTCTCTGTACTTTTAACCTCCCCGTGATCTCATTCTCTGTCCCTTTAACCGCCCCATGATCTGACTCTCTGTCCCATTAACCTCCGCGTTTTCTCAATCTCTGTCCCTTTGAACTCCCCTTGAACTCATTCTCTGTCCCTTTAACCACCCCGTGGTCTCACTCTCTGTCCCTTTAACCTCCCCGTGATCTCACTCTGTCCCTTTAATCTTCCCGTGAACTCACTCTCTGTCCCTGTAACCTCCCCCTTATCTCACTCTCGGTCCCTTTAACCTCCCCGTGATCTCACACTCTGTCACTTTAATATCCCTGTGATCTCACTCTCTCTCCCTTTTAACTCCGCCTGATCTCACTCGCTGTCCCTTTAACTGTCTCCCTGATCTCACTCTCTGTCCCTTTAACTGACCCCCTGATCACATTTTCTGTCCCTTTAATAGTCCCTGATCTCTTTCTGTCCCTTTAGCTTTCCCAGATTTCACTCTTTGTCACTGTAACTCTCCCCCGGATCTCAATGTCTGTCCCTTTTTCTGTCCCTGACCTCACATTATTCCCTTTAACTGTCCCTAATCACAATCTCTGTCCCTTTAACAGTCCATTATCTCAATCTCTGTCCCTTTAACAGTCCATGATCTCACTCTCTGTCCCTATAACTGTCCCTGATCTCAATCTCTGTCCCTTTAACAGTCCATGATCTCAATCTCTGTCCCTTTAACAGTCCATGATCTCACTCTCCGTCCTTATTACAGTCCCTGATCTCAATCTCTGTCCATTTAACTGTGCCTGATCTCATTCTCTGTCCCTTTAACCTCCCCATGATCTCACTCTCTGTCCCTTTAACCTCCCCGTGATCTCAATCTCTGTCCCTTTAAAATCCCCGTGATCTCAATCTCTGTTGCTTTAAACTCCCCGTGATATCCGTCTCTGTACCTTTAACGTCCCCGTGATTTTACTCTCTGTCCATTTAACGTCCCCGTGATTTTACTCTCTGTCCCTTTTACCTAACCGTGATCTCAAACTCTGTCCCTTTAACCTATCCGTGATCTCACTCTCTGTCCCTTTAACCTCCCAGCCATCTCACACTCTGTCCCTTTAACCTCCCCGTGATTTCAATTTCTGTATCTTTAACCTCCCCTTGATCTCACTCTCTGTCCCTTTAACCTCCCCGTGATCTCAGTCTCTGTCCCTTTAACCTCCCCGTGATCTCACTCCCTGTCCCTTTAACCGCCCCGTTATGTCACTCTCTGTCCCTTTAACCTCCCCGTGATCTCAGTCTCTGTCCCTTTAACCTCCCCGTGATTTCACTCTCTGTCCCTTTAAGCACCCCGTGATCTCACTCTCTGTCCCTTTAACCTCCCCCGTGATCTCACTCTCTGTCCCTTTAACCACCCCGTCATCTCACTCTCTGTCCCTTTAACCTCCCCGTGATCTCACTCTCTGTCCCTTTAACCACCCCGTCATCTCACTCTCTGTCCCTTTAACCTCCCCGTGATCTCACTCTATGTCCCTTTAACCTCCCCATGATCTCACTCTCTGTCCCTTTAACCTCCCCATGATCTCACTCTCTGTCCCTTTAACCTCCCCGTGATCTCTCTCTTCTCTTTAACCTCTCCGTAATCACAATCTCGGTCCCTTGAACCTCTACTTGATCTCACTCTCTGTCCCTTTTACCTCCCCGAGATGTAACTCTCTGTTCCTTTAACATCCCCATGGTCTCACTCACTGTCCCTTCAACCTCCCCGTGATCTCACTCATTGTCCCGATAACCTCCCCGTGATCTCAATCTCTGTTGCTTTATACTCCCTGTGATATCAGTCTCTGTACCTTTAACGTCCCCGTGATTTTACTCTCTGTCCATTTAACGTCCCCGTGATCTCACTCTCTGTCGATTTAGCCTACCCGTGATCTCACGCTCTGTCCCTTTAACCTCCCAGTCATCTCACACTCTGTCCCTTTAACCTCCCCGTGATCTTACTCTCTTCCCTTGAACCTCCCCGTGATTTCACTTTCTGTCCCTTTAACCTCCCCTTGATCTCACTCTCTGTCCCTTTAACCTCCCCGTGATCTCTCTCTCTGTCCCATAATACTCCCCATGATCTCACTCTCTGTGCCTTTAAACTCCCTGTGCTCCAACTCTCTGTCCCTTTAACCTCCCCGTGATCTCACTCTCTGTCCCTTTAAACTTCCCGTGATCTCAAACACTGTCCCTTTAACCTGCAGGTGATCTCATTCTCTGTCGCCTAATCCTCCCCGTGATCTCACTCACTGTCCCTTTAACCTCCCCGTGAACTTACTCTCTGTCCCATTAACCTCCCCGTGATCTCACTCTCTGTCCCTTTAACCTCCCCGTGATCTCACTCTCTGTCCCTTTAACCTCTCCGTGATCTCACACTGTCCCTTTAACCTTGCCGTGATCTCAAAGACTGTCCCTTGAAACTGCCCGTGATCGCATTCTCTGTCCCCTAATCCTCTCCGTTAACTCATTCACTGTCCCTTTATCCTCCCCGTGATCAAACTCTCTGTCCCTTTAACCTCCCCGTGATCTCACTCTCATTCCCTTTAACCTCTCCGTAATCTCTCTCACTGTCCCTTTCAACTTCCCGTGTTCTCATTCTCTGTCCCATTAACCTCCCTGTGGTTTCACTTTCTGTCCCTTTAACCTCCCCTTGATCTCACTCTCTGTCCCTTTAACCTCCCCGTGATCTCTCTCTCTGTCACTATAAACTCCCCGTGGTCTCAATCACTATCCCTTTAACCGCCCCGTGATGCCACTCTCTGTCCCTTTAACGTCCCCGTGAACTTTCTCTCTGTCCCATTAACCTCCCCGTGATCTCTCTCTCTGTCACTTTAACCGCACCGTGATCTCACTCTCTGTCCCTTTAACCTCCCCGTGAACTCATTCTCTGTCCCCTAATCCACAACGTTATCTCATTCACTGTCCCTTTAACCTCCCCGTGATCTCACTCTCTGTCCCTTTAACCTCCCCGTTATCACACTCTCTGTCCCTTTAACCTACCCGTGATCTCACGCTCTGTCCCTTTAAACTCTCCGTAATCTCAGTCACTGTCGCTTTAAACTCCCCGTGATCTCACACTCTGTCCCTTTGAACGTCCCGTGATCTCACTCTCTGTCACTTTAACCACCCCGTGATCTCACTTTCTGTCCCTTTAAACTCCCCGTGATCTCACTCTCGGTCCCTTTAATCTCCCCTTGATCTCACTCTCTTTCCATTTAAACTCCCCGTTATCTCACTCTCTCTCCCTTTAACATCCCCGTGATCTCAATCTCTGTCCCGTTAACCTCCCCGTGTTATCACTCTCTGTCCCTTTAACCTCCCCGTGATCTCACTCACTTTCCATTTTACCTCCACGTGACCTCACTTTCTGTCCCTCTAACCTCCCCGTGATCTAACTCTCTGTCCCTTTAACCTCCGCGCGATCTCACTCACTTTCCCTTTAACCTCCCCGTGTTCTCACTCTTTGTCCCGTTAACCTCTACGTAATCTCACTCTCTGTCCCATTAACCTCCCCGTGATCTCACTCTCTGTCCCTTTAACCTCCCCGTGATCTCACTCTCTGTCCCTTTAACATCCCCGAGGTCTCACTCTCTGTCCCATTTACCTCCCCGTGATCTCACTCTCTGTCCCTTTAACCTCCCCGTGATCTCACTCTCTATCCCTTTATCATCCCCGTGATCTCACTCTCTGTCACTTTAAATACCCCGTGATCTCACTCTCTGTCCCTTTAACCTCCCCATGGTCTCACTCACTGTCCCTTTAAACTCCCCATTATCTCACTCACTGTCCCTTCATCCTCCCCGTGATCTCACTCATTGTCCCTATAACCACCCCGTGATCTCACTCTCTGTCCCTTTAACCTCCCCATGCTGTCACTCACTGTCCCTTTAACCTCCGTGTTTTCTCACTCTCTGTCCCTTTGAACTCCCCGTGAACTCATTCTCTGTCCCTTTAACATCCCCGTGATCTCACTCACTGTCCCTTTAACCTCCCCGTGTTCTCACTCTCTGTCCCTTTAACCTCTCCGTGATCTCACTGTCTGTCCCTTTAATCTCCCCGTGATCTCACTCTCTGTCCCTTTAAGCTCCCCGTGATCTCACTCTCTGTCCCTTTAGCCTCCCCGTGATATCACTCTCTGTCCCTTTAAGCTTCCCGTGGTCTCATTCTCTGTCCCTTTAACCTCCCCGTCATATCACTCTCTGTCCCTTTAACATCCCCGTAATCTCACTCTCTGTCCCTTTAACCTCCCCGTGATCTCACTCTCTCTCCATATAACCTCCCAGTGATCTCACTCTCTGTCCATTTAACCGTCCCGTGACCTCACTCTCGGTCCCTTTAACCTCCCCGTGATCTCACTCTCTGTTCCTTTAACCTCCCCGTGATCTCACTCTCTGTCCCTTTATCATCCCTGTGATCTCACTCTCTGTCACTTTAAACACCCCGTGATCTCACTCTCTGTCCCTTTAACCACTCCGTCATCTCAATCTCTGTCCCTTTAACCTCCCCGTCATTTCACTCTCTGTCCCTTTAAGCAACCCGTGATCTCACTCTCTGTCCCTTTAACCTCCCCCGTGATCTCACTCTCTGTCCCTTTAAACACCCCGTGATCTCACTCTCTGTCCCTTTAACCACCCCGTCATCTCACTCTCTGTCCCTTTAACCTCCCCGTGATTTCACTCTCTGTCCCTTTAAGCACCCCGTGATCTCACTCTCTGTCCCTTTTACCTCCCCGTGATCTCACTCTCTGTCCCTTTAACCTCCCCATGATCTCCCTCTCTGTCCCTTTAATTTCACCGTGATTTCACTCTCTGTTCCTTTAACCTCCCCATGGTCTCACGCACTGTCTCTTTAAACTCCCCATTATCTCACTCACTGTCCCTTCATCCTCCCCGTGATCTCACTCATTGTCCCTATAACCACCCCGTGATCTCACTCTCTGCCCCTTTAAACATCCCGTGATCTCACTCGCTGTCCCTTTATACTCCCCGGGATCACACTCTCTGTTCCTTTAAGCTCCCCATGCTGTCACTCACTGTCCCTTTAACCTCCGTGTGTTCTCACTCTCTGTCCCTTTGAACTCCCCGTGATCTCACTCTTTGTCCATTTAACCTCCCCTTGATCTCACTCTCTCTCCCTTTATCCTCCCCGTGATTTCATTCTCTGTCACTTTAAACACACCGTGATCTCACTCTCTGTCCCTTTAACCACCCCGTCGTCTCCCTCTCTGTCCCTTTAACCTCCCCGTATCTCACTCTCTGTCCTTTTAACCTCCCCGTGATCTCACTCTCTGTCCCTTTAAGCTTCCCGTGGTCTCACTCTCTGTCCCTTTAACCTCCCTGTGATCTCAATCTCTGTCCCTTTAACCTCCCCGTGATCTCACTCTCTCTCCATATAACCTCCCAGTGATCTCACTCTCTGTCCATTTAACCGTCCCGTGACCTCACTCTCGGTCCCTTTAAACTCCCCGTGATCTCACACTCTTCTCTTTAATATCCCTGTGATCTCACTCTCTCTCCCTTTAAACTCTGCCTGATCTCACTCGCTGTCCCTTTAACTGTCCCCCTGATCTCACTCTCTGTCCGTTTAATTCACCCCCTGATCACACTTTCTGTCCCTTTAATAGTCCCTGATCTCTTTCTGTCCCTTTAGCTTACCCTGATTTCACTCTTTGTCACGGTAACTGTCCCCCTGATCTCAATGTCTGTCCCTTTTTCTGTCCCTGATCTCACATTATTCCCTTTAACTGTCCCTAATCTCAATCCCTGTCCCTTTAACAATCCATTATCTCAATCTCTGTCCCTTTAACAGTCCATGATCTCAACCTCTGTCCCTTTAACTGACCCTAATCTCAATCTCTGTCTCTTTAACAGTCCATGATCTCACTCTGTGTCCCTATAACTGTCCCTGATCTCAATCTCTGTCCCTTTAACAGTCCATGATCTCAATCTCTGTCCCTTTAACAGTCCATGATCTCACTCTCCGTCCCAATTACAGTCCCTGATCTCAATCTCTGTCCATTTAACTGTGCCTGATCTCATTCTCTGTCCCTTTAACCTCCCCGTGATCTCAATCTATGTACCTTTATCCTCCCCGTGATCACAATCTCTGTTGCTTTAAACCCCCCGTGATATCAGTCTCTGTACCTTTAACGTCCCCGTGATTTTACACTCTGTCCATTTAACGTCCCCGTGATTTTACTCTCTGTCCCTTTAACCACTCCGTCATCTCACTCTCTGTCCCTTTAACCTACCCGTGATCTCACGCTCTGCCCCTATAACCTCCCCGTGATCTCACTCTCTGTCCCTTTAACCGCCCCGTGATGTCTCTCTCTTTCCCTTTAACCTACCCGTGATCTCAGACTCTGTCCCTTTAACCTCCCCATGATCTCACTCTCTGTCCATTTAATGACGCGGCGATCTCACTCTCTGTCCATTTAACCTCCCCGTGATCTCTCTCTCTGTCCCATAATACTCCCCATGATCTCACTCTCTGTGCCTTTAAACTCCCTGTGCTCCAACTCTCTATCCCTTTAACCTCCCCGTGCTCTCACTCTCTGTCCCTTTAAACTTCCCGTGATCTCAAACACTGTCCCTTTAACCTCCACGTGATCTCATTCTCTGTCGCCTAATCCTCCCCGTGATCTCACTCACTGTGCCTTTAACATCCCCGTGATCTCACTCTCTGTCCCTTTAAAGTCCGCGTGATCTCACTCTCTGTCCCTTTAACATCCCCGTGATCTCACTCTCTGTCCCTTTAACCTCCACGTGGTTTCACTTTCTGTCCCTTAAACCTCCCCTTGATCTCACTCTCTGTCCCTTTAACCTCCCCGTGATCTCTCTCTCTGTCACTATAAACTCCCCGTCGTCTCAATCACTGTCCCTTTAACCGCCCCGTGATGCCACTCTCTGTCCCTTTAACCTCTCCGTGATCTCACACTGTCCCTTTAACCTTGCCGTGATCTCAAAGACTGTCCCTTGAAACTGCCCGTGATCGCATTCTCTGTCCCCTAATCCTCTCCGTTAACTCATTCACTGTCCCTTTATCCTCCCCGTGATCAAACTCTCTGTCCCTTTAACCTCCCCGTGATCTCACTCTCATTCCCTTTAACCTCTCCGTAATCTCTCTCACTGTCCCTTTCAACTTCCCGTGTTCTCATTCTCTGTCCCATTAACCTCCCTGTGGTTTCACTTTCTGTCCCTTTAACCTCCCCTTGATCTCACTCTCTGTCCCTTTAACCTCCCCGTGATCTCTCTCTCTGTCACTATAAACTCCCCGTGGTCTCAATCACTATCCCTTTAACCGCCCCGTGATGCCACTCTCTGTCCCTTTAACGTCCCCGTGAACTTTCTCTCTGTCCCATTAACCTCCCCGTGATCTCTCTCTCTGTCACTTTAACCGCACCGTGATCTCACTCTCTGTCCCTTTAACCTCCCCGTGAACTCATTCTCTGTCCCCTAATCCACAACGTTATCTCATTCACTGTCCCTTTAACCTCCCCGTGATCTCACTCTCTGTCCCTTTAACCTCCCCGTTATCACACTCTCTGTCCCTTTAACCTACCCGTGATCTCACGCTCTGTCCCTTTAAACTCTCCGTAATCTCAGTCACTGTCGCTTTAAACTCCCCGTGATCTCACACTCTGTCCCTTTGAACGTCCCGTGATCTCACTCTCTGTCACTTTAACCACCCCGTGATCTCACTTTCTGTCCCTTTAAACTCCCCGTGATCTCACTCTCGGTCCCTTTAATCTCCCCTTGATCTCACTCTCTTTCCATTTAAACTCCCCGTTATCTCACTCTCTCTCCCTTTAACATCCCCGTGATCTCAATCTCTGTCCCGTTAACCTCCCCGTGTTATCACTCTCTGTCCCTTTAACCTCCCCGTGATCTCACTCACTTTCCATTTTACCTCCACGTGACCTCACTTTCTGTCCCTCTAACCTTCCCGTGATCTAACTCTCTGTCCCTTTAACCTCCGCGCGATCTCACTCACTTTCCCTTTAACCTCCCCGTGTTCTCACTCTTTGTCCCGTTAACCTCTACGTAATCTCACTCTCTGTCCCATTAACCTCCCCGTGATCTCACTCTCTGTCCCTTTAACCTCCCCGTGATCTCACTCTCTGTCCCTTTAACATCCCCGAGGTCTCACTCTCTGTCCCATTTACCTCCCCGTGATCTCACTCTCTGTCCCTTTAACCTCCCCGTGATCTCACTCTCTATCCCTTTATCATCCCCGTGATCTCACTCTCTGTCACTTTAAATACCCCGTGATCTCACTCTCTGTCCCTTTAACCTCCCCATGGTCTCACTCACTGTCCCTTTAAACTCCCCATTATCTCACTCACTGTCCCTTCATCCTCCCCGTGATCTCACTCATTGTCCCTATAACCACCCCGTGATCTCACTCTCTGTCCCTTTAACCTCCCCATGCTGTCACTCACTGTCCCTTTAACCTCCGTGTTTTCTCACTCTCTGTCCCTTTGAACTCCCCGTGAACTCATTCTCTGTCCCTTTAACATCCCCGTGATCTCACTCACTGTCCCTTTAACCTCCCCGTGTTCTCACTCTTTGTCCCTTTAACCTCTCCGTGATCTCACTGTCTGTCCCTTTAATCTCCCCGTGATCTCACTCTCTGTCCCTTTAAGCTCCCCGTGATCTCACTCTCTGTCCCTTTAGCCTCCCCGTGATATCACTCTCTGTCCCTTTAAGCTTCCCGTGGTCTCATTCTCTGTCCCTTTAACCTCCCCGTCATATCACTCTCTGTCCCTTTAACATCCCCGTAATCTCACTCTCTGTCCCTTTAACCTCCCCATGAACTCACTCTCTGTCCCTGTAACCTCCCCCTTATCTCACTCTCTGTCCCTTTATCCTCCCCGTGATCTCACTCTCTCTCCATAAAACCTCCCAGTGATCTCACTCTCTGTCCATTTAACCGTCCCGTGACCTCACTCTCGGTCCCTTTAACCTCCCCGTGATCTCACTCTCTGTTCCTTTAACCTCCCCGTGATCTCACTCTCTGTCCCTTTATCATCCCTGTGATCTCACTCTCTGTCACTTTAAACACCCCGTGATCTCACTCTCTGTCCCTTTAACCACTCCGTCATCTCAATCTCTGTCCCTTTAACCTCCCCGTCATTTCACTCTCTTTCCCTTTAAGCAACCCGTGATCTCACTCTCTGTCCCTTTAACCTCCCCCGTGATCTCACTCTCTGTCCCTTTAAACACCCCGTGATCTCACTCTCTGTCCCTTTAACCTCCCCGTGATCTCACTCTCTGTCCCTTTAAGCACCCCGTGATCTCACTCTCTGTCCCTTTTACCTCCCCGTGATCTCACTCTCTGTCCCTTTAACCTCCCCATGATCTCACTCTCTGTCCCTTTAACCTCCCCATGATCTCACTCTCTGTCCCTTTAACCTCCCCGTGATCTCTCTCTTCTCTTTAACCTCTCCGTAATCACAATCTCGGTCCCTTGAACCTCTACTTGATCTCACTCTCTGTCCCTTTTACCTCCCCGAGATGTAACTCTCTGTTCCTTTAACATCCCCATGGTCTCACTCACTGTCCCTTCAACCACCCCGTGATCTCACTCATTGTCCCGATAACCTCCCCGTGATCTCAATCTCTGTTGCTTTATACTCCCTGTGATATCAGTCTCTGTACCTTTAACGTCCCCGTGATTTTACTCTCTGTCCATTTAACGTCCCCGTGATCTCACTCTCTGTCGATTTAGCCTACCCGTGATCTCACGCTCTGTCCCTTTAACCTCCCAGTCATCTCACACTCTGTCCCTTTAACCTCCCCGTGATCTTACTCTCTTCCCTTGAACCTCCCCGTGATTTCACTTTCTGTCCCTTTAACCTCCCCTTGATCTCACTCTCTGTCCCTTTAACCTCCCCGTGATCTCTCTCTCTGTCCCATAATACTCCCCATGATCTCACTCTCTGTGCCTTTAAACTCCCTGTGCTCCAACTCTCTGTCCCTTTAACCTCCCCGTGATCTCACTCTCTGTCCCTTTAAACTTCCCGTGATCTCAAACACTGTCCCTTTAACCTGCAGGTGATCTCATTCTCTGTCGCCTAATCCTCCCCGTGATCTCACTCACTGTCCCTTTAACCTCCCCGTGAACTTACTCTCTGTCCCATTAACCTCCCCGTGATCTCACTCTCTGTCCCTTTAACCTCCCCGTGATCTCACTCTCTGTCCCTTTAACCTCTCCGTGATCTCACACTGTCCCTTTAACCTTGCCGTGATCTCAAAGACTGTCCCTTGAAACTGCCCGTGATCGCATTCTCTGTCCCCTAATCCTCTCCGTTAACTCATTCACTGTCCCTTTATCCTCCCCGTGATCAAACTCTCTGTCCCTTTAACCTCCCCGTGATCTCACTCTCATTCCCTTTAACCTCTCCGTAATCTCTCTCACTGTCCCTTTCAACTTCCCGTGTTCTCATTCTCTGTCCCATTAACCTCCCTGTGGTTTCACTTTCTGTCCCTTTAACCTCCCCTTGATCTCACTCTCTGTCCCTTTAACCTCCCCGTGATCTCTCTCTCTGTCACTATAAACTCCCCGTGGTCTCAATCACTATCCCTTTAACCGCCCCGTGATGCCACTCTCTGTCCCTTTAACGTCCCCGTGAACTTTCTCTCTGTCCCATTAACCTCCCCGTGATCTCTCTCTCTGTCACTTTAACCGCACCGTGATCTCACTCTCTGTCCCTTTAACCTCCCCGTGAACTCATTCTCTGTCCCCTAATCCACAACGTTATCTCATTCACTGTCCCTTTAACCTCCCCGTGATCTCACTCTCTGTCCCTTTAACCTCCCCGTTATCACACTCTCTGTCCCTTTAACCTACCCGTGATCTCACGCTCTGTCCCTTTAAACTCTCCGTAATCTCAGTCACTGTCGCTTTAAACTCCCCGTGATCTCACACTCTGTCCCTTTGAACGTCCCGTGATCTCACTCTCTGTCACTTTAACCACCCCGTGATCTCACTTTCTGTCCCTTTAAACTCCCCGTGATCTCACTCTCGGTCCCTTTAATCTCCCCTTGATCTCACTCTCTTTCCATTTAAACTCCCCGTTATCTCACTCTCTCTCCCTTTAACATCCCCGTGATCTCAATCTCTGTCCCGTTAACCTCCCCGTGTTATCACTCTCTGTCCCTTTAACCTCCCCGTGATCTCACTCACTTTCCATTTTACCTCCACGTGACCTCACTTTCTGTCCCTCTAACCTCCCCGTGATCTAACTCTCTGTCCCTTTAACCTCCCCGATATCTCACTCTCTGTCCCTTTAACCTCCCCGTGATCTCACTCTCTGTCCCATTAACCTCCCCGTGATCTCACTCTCTGTCCCTTTGACCTCCCCGTGATCTCACTCTCATTCCCTTTAAACTCTCCGTAATCTCAGTCAATGTCCCTTTAAACTCCCCGTGATCTCACACTCTGTTCCTTTGAACGTCCCGTGATCTAACTCTCTGTCACTTTAACCACCCCGTGATCTCACTTTCTGTCCCTTTAAACTCCCCGTGATCTCAATCTCTGTTCCTTTAACCTCCCCATACTGTCACTCACTGTCCCTTTAACCTCCCCGTGATCTCACTCTCTGTCCCTTTAACCTCCCATGGTCTCAATCTCTGTCCCTTTAACCTCCCCTGATCTCAATCACTGTCCCTTTAACCTCCCCGTGATCTCACTTTATGTCCCTTTAACCTCCCCGTGATATCACGCACTGTACCATTAACCTCCCGTGTTCTCACTCACTGTCCCTTTAACCTCCCCGTGATCTAACTCTCTTTCCCTTTAACCTCCCCTTGATCTCACTCTCTGTCCCTTTAACCTCCCCGTGATCTCACTCCTTCTCCCTTTAACCTCCTCGTGATCTCACTCTCTGTCCATTTAACATCCCCGTGATCTCACTCTCTGTCCCTTTAATCTCCCCGTGATCTCACACTCTGTCCCTTTAATCTCCCCGTGATCTCACTCTCTGTCCCTTTAATCTCCCCGTGATCTCACTCACTTTCCCTTTAACCTCCCCGTGATCTCACTCTCTGTCCATTTAACATCCCCGTGATCTCACTCTCTGTCCCTTTAATCTCCCCGTGATCTCACTCTCTGTCCCTTTAACCACCCCGTCATCTCACTCTCTGTCCCTTTAACCTCCCCGTGATATCACGCACTGTACCATTAACCTCCCGTGTTCTCACTCACTGTCCCTTTAACCTCCCCGTGATCTAACTCTCTTTCCCTTTAACCTCCCCTTGATCTCACTCTCTGTCCCTTTAACCTCCCCGTGATCTCACTCCTTCTCCCTTTAACCTCCTCGTGATCTCACTCTCTGTCCATTTAACATCCCCGTGATCTCACTCTCTGTCCCTTTAATCTCCCCGTGATCTCACACTCTGTCCCTTTAATCTCCCCGTGATCTCACTCTCTGTCCCTTTAATCTCCCCGTGATCTCACTCACTTTCCCTTTAACCTCCCCGTGATCTCACTCTCTGTCCCTTTGACCTCCCCGTGATCTCAATTTCTGTCCCTTTAACCTCCCCGTGATCTCACTCTCTGTCCCTTTAATCTCCCCGTGATCTCACTCTCTTTTCCTTTAACCTCCGCGTGATCTCACTCTCTGTCCCGTTGACCTCCATGTGCTCTCACTCTCTGTCCATTTTACCTCCCCGTTACCTCACTCTCTGTAACTTATACCTCCCCTTGATCTCTTGGCAATTTAACCTCCCAGTGATCTCACTCCCAGTCCCAAAAACCTTCCCGAGAACTCAGTCACAGTCCCTTTAAATTCCCCATGATCTCACACCATGTCCCTTTAACGTCGCTGTGATCTCTCTCTCTTTCCCTTTGACCTCCCCGTGATCTCACTCTCTGTCCCTTCAACATCCCCATGATCTCACTCTCTGAACCTTTTACCACCCCCTTATCTCACTCTCTGTACATTTAACCTTACCGTGATCTCACTCTGATTCCATTTTACCAACATCACTCCCACAGCGTTACACCACTGCCACACCGCTCCCACAGCACTACACCACTGCCCACACCACTCACACAGCTCTACAACACTCCCAAAACCACTCCCACAGCGCTACACCACTGCCCACACCACTCCCACAGCGCTACACCACTGCCCACACCTCTCCCACAGCGCTACAACACTGCCGATACCACTCCCACAGCGCTTCACCACTGCCCACACCACTCCCACAGCGCTACACCACTGCCCACACCACTCCCACAGCACTACACCTCTGCCCACACCACTCCCACAGCGCTACACCCCTGCCCACACCACTCCAACAGCACTACACCACTGCACACACCACTCCCGCAGCGGTACACCCCTGCCCACACCACTCCAACAGCACTACACCACTACCCACACCACTCCCACAGCGCTACACCACTACCCACACCACTCTCGCAGTTCCACTCCACAACCCACACCACACACTTGGTGCTAAACCAAATCCCACACCACTCCCACAGTGCTACACCACTACACACAGCACTCCAGTAGCATTACACCACAGCCCGGACCACTCACACAGCGTTACACCACTGCCCACACAACTCCCACAGCGCTAGACCACTGCCCACACCACTCCCACAGCGCTACACCACTGCCCACACCACTCCCAGAGAGCTACACTGCTGCCCACACCACTCCCACAGCGCTACACCACTGCCCACACCACTCCCACAGCACTACAACACTGCCCACACCACTCCCATAGCGCTAAACCACTACCCACACCACTCCCACAGCGCTACACCACTGCCCACACCACTCCCACAGCACTACAACACTGCCCACACCACTCCCATAGCGCTAAACCACTACCCACACCACTCCCACAGCGCTACACCACTGCCCACACCACTCCCACAGCACTACAACACTGCCCACACCACTCCCATAGCGCTAAACCACTACCCACACCACTCCCGCAGCGATGCACTAATGCCCACAATACTCCCATAGAGCTACACTAATGCAAACACACTCCCCCAGCGCTACACCAATGCCCACTCCACATCCACAGCGCTACACCAATGCCCACACCACTCCCGCAGCGCTACAGCACTGCCCACACCACACCCTCAGCGCTACAGCGCTGCCCACACCACTCCCGCAGCACTACACCACTGCCCACACCACTCCCACAGCGCTACACCACTGCCCACGCCACTCCCAAAGCGTTACACCACAACCCGCGCCACTCCCACAGTGCTACACCACTACCCACGCCACTCCCACAGCGCTACACCACAGCCCACAACACACCCGCAGCGCTACACCTCTGCCCACTCCACATCCACAGCGCTACACCAATGCCCACACAACTCCCGCAGCTCCATAACAATCCCCAAACCACTCCCACAGCGCTACACCACTGCCCACACCACTCCCACAGCGCTACACCACTAACCACACCACTCCCGCAGCGTTACACGAATGCCCAAACCACTCCCACAGCGCTACACCACTACCCACACCAATCCCGCAGCGCTACACCACAAACCACACCACTCCCGCAGCGTTACACGAATGCCCACACCACTCCCACAGAGCTACACCACTGCCGACGCCACTCCCCCAGCGTTAAACCACAACCCACACCACTCCCACAACGCTACACCACTGCCCACACTAATCTTGCAGAGCTACACCACTGCCCCTACCACTCCGACAGTGCTACACCACTGCCCACACCACTCCCACAGCGTTACACCACAACCCACGCCACTCCCACAGCGCTACAGCACTGCCCACACCACTCCCACCGCGCTGCACCACTGCCCACACTACTCCCGCAGCGCTACAGCACTGCCCGCACCACTCCCACAGAATTGCACCACTGCCCACACCACTCCTACAGCATTGCAATACATCCCACACCACTCCCGCAGCGCTACACCAATATCCACACCATTCCCACAGCGCTACACCAGTGCCCACATCAACCCCACAGCACTACACCACCGCCCACACCACTCCCACAGCGCTACACCACTGCCCACACCACTCCCACAGCGCTACACCACTGCACACGCCACACCCACAGCACTACACCACTGCCCACACCACTCCCACAGCACTAAACCAACGCCCACAATACTCCCACAGCGCTACACTAATGCCCACACCACTACCCACACCACTCCCAC